>NW_022927600.1:0-255 GCF_012274545.1 Fukomys damarensis | reverse complement strand
ATTTTCTCTTCCTTCTGCCCTTCTCAGCTAAGCATTGTTGAGTGTCCCACTCACCCATGGGAGCCCGCTGACAATCATGGGCAGGGCGCTGAATTTTTTGCACTCCCATTGCACATGGAGAGAGGTGTGTTATTATTATTATTATTGTTGTTGTTGTTGTTGTTACTAAAATTGTGTATCTTGGGGAAACCTTGAAGGCCCTGGGGATGGGTGCAGGGGTGCTTGGCATTTAAATTTTACTTAGTTCCACCTTCG
>NW_022927599.1:0-209 GCF_012274545.1 Fukomys damarensis | reverse complement strand
TTCTATTCCCGTAGTGTATTCTGGGAAGCATTGTCAAAATTTAGTTGATACTATATATATATATACTAATTTATTCCTGGTTTCTGTGTTCTACTTCATTGATTTAAATGCACCTATCTTTATATTAATTTCATACTATTACTTGGTGTAGGTTTGCAATACATGTTTAACTCAAAGACTAGGCTTTCTCCAGTTTTGTTTTTCTTAAT
>NW_022927598.1:0-216 GCF_012274545.1 Fukomys damarensis | reverse complement strand
GTACGTGATATATGTGTCAAATCACAGAGTAAAGGTGGTGGTTGTTAGACTTCACATTTGTGAAAGAATTCCTTTTTATTTTATCATTGATTAGTGATTCATCTCTATGGAGATACTTTGAAGTTACATACATATCTTGTTTTTCTTCATGTTACACAGAACTGGAAGTATCCACTGATGTTTTCTCTCATATTATTTTTCCCATAATAGTAAAAA
>NW_022927597.1:0-285 GCF_012274545.1 Fukomys damarensis | reverse complement strand
CCAAGGAATGAAGGGCCCAGAATGTCAAGGCCAGGAAGCACAAAGTCTTAAAATGAGTCTCTGGAAGGGTGAATAAGTGGGATCATTCCTGCACCTTTAATGAAGGATCTATGAATCTTCCTGTTGTGGGTACAGCATAGTACTATGGATTCTGACTTCATAAATATGCTTTCTGGATGATAATGCACCATCTTTTCAGAAGGGTCCTTTCAGTCCCACCTTTAAGAGATTGTTATGGCTTTGTATGGAGCGATCTGCTTTTAATTGGTGTGGTAAAAGATTTAA
>NW_022927596.1:0-312 GCF_012274545.1 Fukomys damarensis | reverse complement strand
AGCTTCTTCGTGGCCATGAGACAATGAACAAAAAGAGAAAGGGCAAAAGAATCACCGAGTATTGAACACATTATTTGAAAAAAATAAACGTTTCTTCATTTGATCTATAGGTAGTTTTAGTGTTTGGTTGTTTTACAATGCAAAGGAACCTTGACTCAGAAGTATACTGTGTATGCATATTGCTTTCTCCCATGCAACAGTGATTCTGACAACTATCCACGTATGCATACAGGGATTATCTTTGAACTAGTGAATTGTGCTCTGTTGTGGAATAGATCATATTTTTGGCTAACAACTCCCTACAGGGAATAT
>NW_022927595.1:0-680 GCF_012274545.1 Fukomys damarensis | reverse complement strand
ATAATAATAATAATAACTTCATTGACTACCTGAATGCCACATCTTAGTGTCAGATTTTTCCGACTCCCTCATCTCTGACCTCACTGGGGAAGTGTGAGCATTCCAGACAGGATATGTACACACTTTAGATGGGGTGACTCATATTTTCTTTTGTCATAACAGATGAATTTTAATTCTACACCTGAAGCCTTACAAGGTCAGACATTCAATAGAGTGATATGCAGGTGATACCACTTGGTATCTCACCATCAGAAGTATACTTTTGAATTGTTTAAACACAATCCACAGAATTAAAAACAAAATAAGAAGCCTCATTTTTAAGCAAGTATAAAGACAAGTACAAGGGCCAGAGATTTAGCTCAGTGGTTCCACCACCTGCCTCGCAAGCCAAGGTTCTGAGTTCGATCCCAGGTACCAAAAACAAACAAAACAAAGGCAAGTACAAAATGAAATCATTCTTAATTCAGGTATGTTCCAGGGTCCCAAAAGTTAGGTAATGCACAGCACTTACTGACAACCTAGACAAGATGAGACATTGGAATTGAAAGGTGCCCTAAGAATCCTACACTGAAACAGGTGAACGGCAAGAAGACACTTTATTCCACTGAGACACAGCCGTCACAGACTGGCACTGAAGGTCACACACCTACCCTGTGGTTACTGTAAACAAGAAGTTTAAC
>NW_022927594.1:0-494 GCF_012274545.1 Fukomys damarensis | reverse complement strand
CTAAGGGAGTGCCTAGCAGCTCTGAGTGCACACAGGCCTCCAGAACTCTGTATACTTGGGAAAGCTTCAGTTTGATGTTAGAACACAAACGCACTTCGCCTAGGGCTTCTGCCGTTTAAAGTGCAGTTTTCCCCGGGAAACAGCTTCTCTCGCCGCTTAGCCATTTAAAGCGAAAGCGGTCAGTTTCATGAATGTGAAGTACTCCACAGAGAAAGGTGCTGCAACTCTGTGAGTTTACCAGTGAAATCCACTTCTTAGGGGGAGTACAACTGTAGTCCTTTTTGTTTGTAGGTCTCTGCATGGCAGAGATTGAAACTCTGTTGTGAGGCCCTTTTAGCAGAGAAGCCCTTCAGGCCTAAGGGAGTGCCTAGCAGCTCTGACTGCACACAGGCCTCCAGAACTCTGTACACCTGGGGATAGCTTCAGATTGGCGTTAGAACACAAACGCACTTTGCCGAGGGCTTTAGCCGTTTATAGTGCAGTTTTCCCCGGGA
>NW_022927593.1:0-537 GCF_012274545.1 Fukomys damarensis | reverse complement strand
AAGCTGTCTCTTCCTCCCTCCCCTCCTCCCTCCCTCCTGTTCCGAGGAATAAAGTCTTGCAACACTCTGCTTAGCTGATGATGCCTGGTGCTTTCGACTGGGAGATGACCCTGTGTCTCAATTCACCTTGAACAGGACAAAGCATTGGGAGAGGCAAACATAGACCACAGTCCTGCAGATAAACAAGAAAGCATCAGAAGTCCAAATTCTCTAAAAGGCCCGTCACATAATTTCTTTCCTTTGTTCTAAGCACAACATTCGAGTCCAGTAGGACAGCATCTTGCCCTCTCCATCTAGGTTCCACACAGACACTGGAAGAAACAAAGGGGAGAGGAGAGGGAGATGGGAAAGTGAAGGAAACTGCAAGCAATATAAAGTGTTTCTTTGCAAAGACTCGGAAGAAGCCTCACAGTATTCTCAGCTGTAGTAACAATGTAGCCAGAATGATGCACATCCAAGTCTTAAAAATACCATCAGACATGTCCATCACACCTGTGAGGAAAGTACTCTTTGTTAATCAGTGCTCTTTTATTCAGA
>NW_022927592.1:0-1130 GCF_012274545.1 Fukomys damarensis | reverse complement strand
TTTTTTTTCTTTTTTCAACTGCTAAGATTTATTATGGCCATTAGAATTACAGATGTTTATATGTTTGCTTCAAGTAATTGAAATTCATTTAATTTTCTGTGCCCTAAGTGTTGTTCCTGCTCTTCAGTGGGATAGACAATTCCTCAGTGTTTCAAATGCACTTTCAGAAATGCCTCCCAAATCTCTCTTCACATGGAGGAGATAATCATGCTTTCATTGAAGTTTAGAAAATAGATTTTTCTTTTCATGTCTCCAGATGGTAGTTCTGGTAATGAGTCACAGAAGAGCACAGCTTGTCCTAAGATATGACTTCTATACAATGTGCTCCCTTTAAATTAATAATATAAATCCTTGATAAATTAAGTAACTTAAGTCATGCAAATAAAAGAAGGGAATATGTAATAAATGTAACTTTCTAATCCCATTGCTTTGGCTCGTCTCTCTTAAAATGCAATAAAAATGTTTAATATTCACAATAAATGTCAGCCAAACAAAACCCCAAGGATCAATCCAGCAGAAGCTTGAGAAGTAACTAATGTAAAACAATGACTGATAAAACAAAAAGAGAAAAAAGAAAAATTGGAGGATTCATATCTACTGAATTATTTATACTGAATCTGCTCAGCACTGCAGAGGAAGTAATATATATTGTTTATAAAAATATTTTTCAATAATAGCCCCAATTAAAAAAATCGTATTCAGCTCTAGTTTTAGATACTAAATTTATGTGGATTAGGATCTAATAAGTATAACTTGAATAAATATAAAATTCATTTGTTATAAATATCAGAGCCGTATTATTCCACTGACTGCATTTTATATACTGTTAACAAATATATCTAAAATCTACAGAAGTCTTTCCTTATCCAAGGCCTCAAAGTAACCTTTAAGTCTTAACTCAGGGTCCTACCGCTCTCTTTCCACTTATCCCACGATGTTCTGGGAATCCTGTAGTCCATTCATTAATTTCTGGATCAATCTCATCTGTTTACTTTTTTCTCTACTACTTTCTATTCTTTAGTAATCTTTACTTTGTGCAAAATTCCAAGAAAATCAGGTTCAAAACGTGCTTTCAGAAGCAGTAAGTGCAAATTTTAAATGTCACGGAGTGCTCTGTTTATGAGAGATTA
>NW_022927591.1:0-236 GCF_012274545.1 Fukomys damarensis | reverse complement strand
ATACTTTTGGAATGAACTAAATTTATTTTCACATTAAGAATTTAAGTATCGATCTCTCCCAAAACGAAATATTCTCTGTGAAGGCTTTTGACAGTCCAACACTGAGAATAGACCCTTGTTTAGACTCTCTTAATTTAGTCATCAATCCATGTCAGCTTCATACTAATATGGCGGGTGGGTCATAACCCTTTGATACCACAGCCTACACATATTTCTTTGGGAAGAAGACAATAGCC
>NW_022927590.1:0-1050 GCF_012274545.1 Fukomys damarensis | reverse complement strand
CACTCACTCCCTACTCGTAAGGAGATATTTCCCGAGTTCTAACATACTTCCCAACCTGGAAATGGAAAGGAGGAACTTGAAATTCACATTCCTTACTCTTGCTCAACAGATTTCATTCATACAAGTAAGAGGCATGAGATGGAAACTCATCAGTTACCTGTGAATCTAAGTCCTAAGTAACAGTAAATTCAAGCTTTTTGAGAGAAAAACGATCTACCTGCCACATTCTTAGCAACTAAAAATGATGATCATTAGACAGCTTTAGTTCAAACAAGCAATGAAGCTGCACTTGTATGAAACAAGTAAGAAACAGAAATCAGGCCATGGACCTGAAAATTTTAATTCATTCCAAAATTTTTTTACCATCAAATTCGCATTTGAGGTTGAGGGTGCTTATTTTCAGGCACAAAGTCAAAACAGTACATATGATTGAAACTAAAGCTTAAAGTATTGAGATAAACAAAAGAAATAAATACCTTCACTGCATTTATATGAAGAGGCTATCAGTTATATTTGTGGGTCTTGAAGCAGAAATATAAAAAAAAACAAACACTTCTCACATGGCATTTTGTATGGATATTGGTCTTCTTCTCTCAAACTTGTGGCAAGGTCTAGAGCAGAACTATGACCCTGGATCTTTTCTAAATAGTACAAACATCCCCAGGATCACTCTCCTGTGGAAGAGATGGGACACCAACAAGAGTGTGACATTCGGGGAATATGTGTTAAAGAAGAGGTCAGGAGGTGCTGCCTCATGGCCAGATTCAGTCAACAACAGGTGCTACTTAGCACCATGCAGGGGCTCATTACTGCCACGCTTTATTTTATTGGTCTTTACTTTGTAATTTGTTTTTTCATTGATTTATTAATCTAGAATTTAAAAGGATAGCTTTCTATCTTTTTAGACGTTCTTGCACCTTTGTCTCATATTCTGTACTAATAACAAAGAGCTCTGTCTGCTGAAATTCCGCCATTCCTTACTGTTCCTTTAATTAGCTAACATTTATCTCTAGACTTTTTCTGACATGCCCCTGAACATCTCCGAGCTAG
>NW_022927589.1:0-1079 GCF_012274545.1 Fukomys damarensis | reverse complement strand
AATGGAATCCATTAAACAGATTCAAACAGATATCCAGGAGATTAAAAACTATTGAAAGCATACAAAACATAATAAAAGATTGTGAAGATAGAATTTCAGATATGGAAGATAGAATTGCAGTCAGTTACCGTGAAAAGAGAGATCTCTTAAAAATAGTAAGGGGTCATGAGAAATTGATGCAACAACTTCTAAATGATGATAAACATAAGATTGATAGGAATTCATGAAGTAGCAGGAGAAAATACAAATGACTTTAAAAAGCTGTTCACAGAATTAATGACAAAAAACTTCCCAAACAGAAGGGAAGAATTAGACATACAAATAAGTGAGGCATCTAGAACTCCAACTAGCCATGATAAAAAAAAAAAACTACACCTAGACATATAATAATAAGATCCCAGAATTCCAAAAGAAGAACAAAATACTACAAGCAGTAAGAGAAAAGAAACAAATCACATGCAAAGGAAAGCCCATCAGAATCACAGCAGACTTTTCAACACAAACCCTCAGGTCAAGGAAAGCCTGGCATGAGGTATTTCAAGTCCTAAAAGAAAACAACCTCCAACCTAGACTTATGTATCCTGCAAAAATCTCTTTCAAAATTGATGGGGAAATAAGATACTTTCACGAAAAAGAACACCTGAGAAATTTCATGAACATCAAACCAGCTCTACAAGGAATTCTAAACAATATCCTAGAAAAGGGCAATGAAGACAACAACACCATGAGGGCCAACAGACCAAACCAAATAGGCAAGGCAAGAAAGTAAAAGAGGGGGGAGTAAAAGGAGTCAACAAAAGGACAATAACATGACAATAATAAGTCAGAACATATCAGTTATAACCATCAATGTCAATGGCCTCAACTCACCAATCAAGAGAAATAGACTGGCACAATAGTTTAAGAAGCCAAATCCAACAATATGTTGTATACAGGAAACATACCTAGTGCAAAAAGAAGTGCATAGACTGAAAGTGAAAGGATGGAAAACAATTCTCCATGTGACAGTAGGCCAGAAAAAAGCAGGAGTAGCAATCTTATTCGCAGACAAAGTAAATTTCAAACCAAAACTCATTAAG
>NW_022927588.1:0-480 GCF_012274545.1 Fukomys damarensis | reverse complement strand
CTCCCGTCTCTCTGTCCTTGTCCTTTCAGGTTTAGGACCTGCTGGCAGGATCCTGATGTCACGGCTCGCGACAGTTGTACATTCTGGGATGATGGCCACATGGTCATATCTGTATTCTTGCCAGTACCATGCTGTTTTTATTACTTTGGCTTTTTGGTATATATTGAACTCAGGTAACATCATAAATCCTACTTGGCTGTTGTTATTCAAGATTGCTTTTGCTATTCTGTGACTCTTTTGATTCCATATATGTTTTATGATTGGATTTCTCTAGATCTGTGAGGTATGCTATTTATATTTTGATTGGGACTGCATCGAATCTGCATAACAGTTTGCAGTGTGTAGGCATTTTGACAATATTGGTTTTGAATATCGAGGAGCCGGAGATATCTTTCCATTTTCAGATGCCCTCTTAAATCTCCTTTTTTTAAGAATTCTATAGTTTTCTGTGTAGAGGTCATTTATTACCTTGGTCTGATT
>NW_022927587.1:0-203 GCF_012274545.1 Fukomys damarensis | reverse complement strand
GCAGCCTCCAGCAGGTAACTGTGGGAAGCCAGAGAATAAGCCAGGGGAAGGGGACAGGAGGGGTTCTTCCCAGGAGGTGTGAGCAAGCAGGGGACAGGATGAGGGCTGCGTGAAGGTGCGTGGATGATAAAGAGTGGTTATTACAAGGGTCCCAGCTGTGACAGGGCTCGGCTAGAGGCCAGGCCAGTTGGGGTGGTAAGAAG
>NW_022927586.1:0-240 GCF_012274545.1 Fukomys damarensis | reverse complement strand
ATTATTACCATGTTTTAGTATTTCTACTAGAAATTATTTTTACAATTTATTAACTATAGTTTATAAATCAGCTATACAGTTTACAGGCACCTTAAAACGTGTCATAAACATTCATCACAATTGCATATTATTTAAGAAGTTCAAATATATTGGGTAATACCTGAATAGGCAATGAGATTTTTTTCTTAGTATAATTAATATAATCTTCTAAAATTACATCATATTGGTTATTATACAAAA
>NW_022927585.1:0-249 GCF_012274545.1 Fukomys damarensis | reverse complement strand
AGCCCAAAACAGAGAACCTCAAATTGTATTTATTTTTTCTTTTCTCTCCTTGTTTTGCTAACATCAGCTATGAGTTTGTCTGCTTTGTTTATTTTTTTCAGGAATTCATTCTTTAATTCATTAATTCTTTGCATTGCCTTTTGGTCTACATTTCATTGATTTCTGCTCTGATTTTGATAATTCCCTTCCTTATACTTGCTTTGGGTTTGGATTGTTCTTGTTTTCATAGGTCTTTGAAACGAATCATTA
>NW_022927584.1:0-1430 GCF_012274545.1 Fukomys damarensis | reverse complement strand
GTGGCTTCTGCAAGGAGGAAGGGCACTGGAAACATGAATGCCCCCACAGGCCCTCTGCCAAGGTACTATGGATCCCTACATCCAGGGGAAAAAAAATTCAAACGGAGGAGGCTAGGGTTCTTTTTCTCTTGGTCCCTGGGAGCCCATGGTAAGTGATGAAGTAGAGGGCCAACAGATCTGTTTCCTGGTAGACACTGGAGCTGAGAGGCTGGTGCTAAAAACTCCCCTGGGAAAGCTTTCATCACAAACTGTTCCCATCCAGGGGCCACAGGAGCAGTCCAAAACTGCCCACTCACAAGTGAGCAACTGGTGAGTCTGGGATCAAAATAAGTTACTCACTCTTTTCTGGTAACACTGGACTGCCCCTTCCCCTTCTTCCTTCATAAGCTAAAGGCTACCATTTCATTTCCTCCTACTGAGGCTCAGATGTCACTCCTTTCATACCAACTGTCATTGACCACCACCCTATCTGAAGAGTATCCCCTGCTGTGGGAAGGAAACGCAGAGGAAATAAGCCCCAGAGGCTTATGGGACAGACTTCAGGCAGAGTTCCCAAAGGTGTGGACAGAAGCTAACCCACCAGGCTGGGCTGCTCATCACGCTCCAGTGGTAGTCAAACTTTTGTTGACTTCCATGCCTCTGTGAGTTCAGCAATACTGCATCTCTCAGAAGACAAAACAGGGGATAGCCCCTCATATCCAGAGGTTGAAAAAATAAATAAATTTAAAAAAGAGGTTGATGGACTTTGGAATATTAACTCCCTGTCAGTCTTCATAGAATACTCTCTTGCTACCAGTACAGAAAATGGGGACATCAGAGTACAGGCCAGTTCAGGATTTGAGAGAAGTGAGCTGGCCAGCCATAACTCTACTTCCTACTATCTCCAACACACATACCCTCCTGAGTTTGCTGTCTCCTGAGCACCAAGCGAATACTGTGCTCGATTTAAAGGATGACATTTTTGGTGTGCCTCTCGTCCCGGTTAGTCAGCCTATCTTTGCTTTTGAATGGATTGATCCAGTTTCCAGCAACTCCTGCCAGCTCACCTGGACCCAGCTGCCTCAAGGATTCAAAAAATGCACCCACCCTGTTCAGTGATGCCCTCCAGAAGGACTTGGTGAGTTTTTGATCCCACCACCCTAACCTCACCCTGCTTTAATATGTGGAAGATTTGTTATTAGCTGCTAATAGCTATTCAGACTGCCTGCAGGGGATGAGAGGTTCTTCAGGTACTAGAGGAGTTGGGCTACCATGTCTCAGCCAAGAAGGCACAGCTCTGTGCCTCTAAAGTATTGTACCTGGGGTATGAAATATCACAGGGAAGAAGAGCCATCCTCCAGATACCCACACCAAATACCAAGAAACAGGTACAATAATTCCTAGGTGCATCTGGATACTGTCACCTATGGATACTTGGGTTTGCTGAGATA
>NW_022927583.1:0-297 GCF_012274545.1 Fukomys damarensis | reverse complement strand
TGAAAGGTACTGTTTAAATTAAAGTACTGGTTAAATCTTGTTCTCTTTTGCAGATATACAGGCACTTCCTGTATATGCCATATGAAAAGTGGAGAAGAAGAAAGGGAAGGTAAAGGGATAAGGAAAAGAGAAGAAAAAAATATAGGGAGGGAGTAAAAAGCTAAAAAAAAAAGTAGAAAAAAAGACCAAAATCCCCAAGGTGAGAATAGAATAAAGAAAAAAAAAAAAACAAACCCAAATAAAAATAGAGAACCAAGAACAACACAACAAAATCTTAAAGAAGCAAACAAGCAAGCA
>NW_022927582.1:0-260 GCF_012274545.1 Fukomys damarensis | reverse complement strand
GGAAATGATTATATATTGCCTTACCAAGAGCACCTTTAAGTGAGTGGTTAAGATCTTCCTAGGCGAACACTAATTAAAGATACGCAGTGCAGGAGGTATGGGCTGCTGATAACGGTTTGGTCTCCAGAAATGGGAACTGACTCTGATTACAACTGGCCAAGTGCTATGGGAATTGGCTTTTGACCTGGTGCCCGCTTCCAAACATGGTCTCTGATCAAAACAGTAGGCACAAAATTAGCTGAAATTAATTAATTAGTGAA
>NW_022927581.1:0-1598 GCF_012274545.1 Fukomys damarensis | reverse complement strand
TGTTGACTGAAGGAAATTCTCACAACAAAGAAACTGACAAAGGAAACCAGTGCCTGGAACTGCTGCTCTGATGTGTGGAGCACGGTGTTCACAACAAGATGATCTCTGCTTAGGAATACCTCCATCAAAGCCCAGTTT
Organism: Fukomys damarensis; assembly: GCF_012274545.1. Classification (NCBI taxonomy): domain Eukaryota; kingdom Metazoa; phylum Chordata; class Mammalia; order Rodentia; family Bathyergidae; genus Fukomys; species Fukomys damarensis. The sequence continues at coordinate 1,460 of NW_022927581.1, read as the reverse complement.
ACTCATCTTTGAAATAAGTGATTACACTGAACTATCCTCAAGGTCAAAATCTACAGTTTCAAGTGTTGATCTCTAGCTCATAATTATCCACTATTTCTATAGAAATGATAAAGTAGACAAGCAGAACCAAGTAGTTCTCAGTGTTGGTAGCTCTCAATTTCTTAGGACTTTTTTTTTTTAGGATTGTGATGGAGCATTATGATTTCATACAATATATGACCTTTATTTAAATAGCTTCACTTGTATGTTGTTCCAATTTCACATTGACTATATAACTCTCTTTGGGATCTTTCATGCATTTCTATTTCTCTGCCATTCCATTCATCACTCATAAAATCTTTAAGTTGCCTGTGTAATTTTTACCTCTTGAGGCTTTCTTTTCTGAATCAATAGAGCTGGGATTTAATGTGCATTGTACAGATATGGCTGGGAAGTCTTGGCATATGAATTCAGGAGATTTTACCATTTTTACTCTAGGCTATACCATAATGGCTCACTTATTCTACAAGTAAAACTAACCAAACACTCCTATGTTTATTAAATTAAAGAGAAATATTCAGGTCATTTCAAATTCTAAGCAGTGATCGAATATCTACTGTGTGCCATGAACTGTGCTAGACCATGGATGAAAAAGGCAGAATCATGGCAAGTGATTCTGCTTCCCAAGTAATTATATTAATGGGGATACCAAAAACAAACAAGCAAGCAAGTCGGTGAATAGGGTAAAAAATAAATAAAATCATTTAGAAAAGTGAAAAGAAAGATACTAAAAAGAACTTAAGGGAAAATGAATTGTACAGATATGAATTCCCATAAACTTTGAGGAAAAGTGTAGCTTTGGATCTTAGAGTCTTGCAGATAGGAAAGAACATGTTAGATTTGATGATAGGGCTGGAGCATGGAAGGCAGCACATAAGATGGCTATTTGAGAAGATTCTTAACAAACATGTGACAGTGACAAAATTCATGGTGTGTCTGTAGTGAAGGATGTGTGAATAGAAGCATTAGGAGATGGAGTCAGAAGACAGAGGTCTCAGAAACTAAGCTTGAGGTGTCTGGATAGTTCTGACTGTCTACTCAAGACATGGGAAATTTCTAGAACTCTGACGCTGGAAGACATTTTGAAAAGCAATAAGGAATGAAGAGGAAATAAAAGCAAGGAGGCCACGAGATGGGTGAGACTTCAGCAAAGTCCAAGTAAGTACTTCTTCTGCACAGACACACGGCAGTGAACAACATGAGAGGAACCCTGGGAAGAAAAGGATCAGCTGACTCCCAAGGGCCACGCCTCCTCTTCCTGTTCTCTAATCACACGTCTCTCGGGGCTGTCCCACCTGCTGAAGCTTCTACACGTCCCATCATTCTCCCAGGGCTTTTCATAGTTGTCTCTTTCATCTTCAGCTCTCAAATAGCTTGCTTTCTAGTGATGCTTCAGAAACTTTCTATCATGCTATGCCCCT
>NW_022927580.1:0-1066 GCF_012274545.1 Fukomys damarensis | reverse complement strand
ACAGCTGTGAAGGGGTTCTAGTCATTCTGTGAGAGGCAGCTAAGATGGAATGCAGGCTCACTGCAGCTTGATTTTCCACTCCTACCTTCTTCCATTTGAAGCATAGGCCAGGGGCCTTCTTATTTACTTTCGAATCCCTGGACCTGTGTTCACCAGGGCCAGGTAGGGACCACGGTGCATTGACGGTGTATCCCAGTGGTCCTCATGGTAGCCGTGAGCAGCAGCTTCATGGAGGGCATAGACTTGCCGCTTGCTGACCACTACTCCACAGACCTCTGTGGGACTTGTCCTTGAAGAAAGCGTTTTTCCATGCCAACGATCCTTAAAACATCCACAAGGTGGCGCCGAGGATCAGGGTAAGAGCACAGTTGGTCTACAAGTCCTCAGAAGAGTGCTTGCTGCCTTGCTGGCAGAGTGATGGCATTTGGACTGCAAGGCTGACCACACCATGAGCTGTCCACTTACGTGAAACGAGGCAGGGCAGGTTCAGCCTGGGCCTAAAGATGTACTTAAGGTCCGGAGAATGCCGCACAGTAGAAGTGCTCTTCACAGGTTCTCAGTGATCTATGCGAGTCAAAAGAGGGGGAATTCAGGCTCACTCCAAGACTCCCTCCTGGATCTCGGTGTGCTATTTGCTATCTCTGGCGAGGTGGGTGGACAGCATGGCGAGGCTCTGCTCATTTCCTCACCAGTTGTAATCTGAAGGGACGGCATGCTGATGAACTCATGAACCATCCCATTGCAGGTGGTTGGCTTCAAGCTGGGGTTCGTTTGAACCCCTGGCAGCATCAGTCACACCCAAAAGTTCAGCAGGAGGCAACCATGGATGTCCTGTGGCTCATCTCTCGGCTGGCTGGCTAGAGACTGTTGTGCTTCACAAAACATGGTATGAGTGAGGGCTCCTTGAGCTCCTGAACCATGCTAGTGTTTTGAAGGAGGCAGACAGGGTGAAGGAAGACTGAGATATCAGGAACCCGTGGCTATCCTGGAGGCCTTTTGCCTTCTGAGTTCCTGGGGGTCTCAATGAATGGCAATGCCCTGCTCACTTTTCAACGGGGTTATGTCC
>NW_022927579.1:0-2762 GCF_012274545.1 Fukomys damarensis | reverse complement strand
CCTCAAACACTGGCCTCAAACCCAGCCCAGGCACAGTTGGACACATCTGTAAACCCAACACTCGGGGAGGCTGAAGCAGGAGGACCATAAATTCAGTCAACACTCTGGGAGGCTGAAGCAGGAGGACCATAAATTCAATCCCAATGTGGGCAGCTCAGCACTTTAGGAGATCATGTCTCAAAAAAATTTTAAGGGGAGCGGGACATAGCTCTATAGCTTACCCAACACACGTCAGGTCCTGAGTTACACCCCCCAACACCACAAAAAATAAATCAGAATAAAAACTACCACTGCAAGCTATGTGCAATGGGACACCTATGCCAACTCAGGAACAAGGACCCGAGTTCGATCCCCGGTACCAAAAACAAACCAAAAAATAAAAAATTGTACCAAAAAAAAAAAAAAAAAAAAAAAAAAAAAAAGGACCAAGAAAAACAAATAGTAAAAACCTACTGTAAATTCCATATCTGGAATGGTCAAATAGTTCTTACTGCCTCAAACCCCAATAATTCAATTAATACATGTGAAGGCAGAAATAACTAGAAATGGTGTTAAGCAAGCCTAAAAACAAATAAATTTTATTTTATCCTATCCCCTACACCCCTCCAAGCCCTTTCCCTTCCCCAGGAACAGAAGCTTTGTTTCCATTTTTTCCTTCTATGGAATTATTAAACAAGAAATTGGATTAAATTGTTTTCTCTGGCTTTTTTTTCTTTTTTTTTTTGGTACCGGGGAGATTGAACTTGGGTTCTTGCACTTGCAAGGCAGGCCAACAAACCACTGAGCTCAATCCCCGGCCTGGCATTTAATTTTATTAGTCCTCATATTCAAAGACTTTTGATGAAATAAAGAAAGCTCACAAAACACTGACACAATTTTTATACTCAGATTCAAAAGCGATCTAATTTTGAGAGCTTGTGTGTATGGTGGTGTTAATGATCATTTTAATTTGCTTCTTCAGGCCTACCAAACTTTTAAAAATATCCTAGTAAATATAACCAGTAGGAAGATGAGGAACTTCATGGTCTTTAATTATCAGATTACACGTTAAAGGTTTCTAAATGCATATATCGATGTCTCATGCTTATCCCAATCCACAGTTTAATGAAAACTAAGTAACAATAATATGGGATCTTTTCATTGCTTAAAAATATAATATGCTCAAGAAAATTCTTAAGGCCTATTTAGATATCAAACTATAAATTTTAGATAATGGTATAAAGCAATTCATTTTCTTAACGTTTGTTGACACAATTTTCTGATTTTCCTGCCAAGAAGATTTGTTACATGTGTCACTGAGAAAAGTGAAATTTACATATTAAGAGCCTGGCTAATACATGCAGTTAATGAGAGCCACTTAGGTATGGTCTCGCCTTGAGCTGCCTATGACTTCGAGCAGCAACAGTTCCTCCCATTGCTCTCCTCCACCTTACCCTTTCCTTTGGGCCCTAAGCACAAATCCGATTGGAAAACACCACATGTGGGTGCTCTTTCCTATCTCCTTCCCCAATCCACATCCAAAATAAGAGCAAACATCTGCTCTTCTCAATCCGTAATGCCTAAGGTGGTGCCTGCTCCTCAACAGTGACTCTAAAAATATGCAGGGGAGGGGACCCTGTAGTCCCAGGACTACAGAGGCTGAGACAGGAGGATCACCCCAAATCCCCAGCCAGCCAAAACTACAAGTGAGACTATTTCAAAAATATCTATATTTTTTATTTTTGTCACTGTGAACACAGTAGAAGGTATGTGGAATATCCAGTAAAAAGATCAAATCAATGAACTGACAGCAAATATTTATAATAACAACTTATGTTCACAGGCCATTGTCTCAGAGGCTGAGACAGGAGGATCACCCCAAATCCCCAGCCAGCCAAAACTACAAGTGAGACTATTTCAAAAATATCTATATTTTTTATTTTTGTCACTGTGAACACAGTAGAAGGTATGTGGAATATCCAGTAAAAAGATCAAATCAATGAACTGACAGCAAATATTTATAATAACAACTTATGTTCACAGGCCATTGTCTCATAGAGAATAACAACTTATGTTCACAGGCCATTGTCTCATAGAGAAACATTCCCTTTCAAATGGAAAGCAGATCTCCCACAGAGCACAGGGAGGCCAACTGCCCTCATCAATCTCAGAAGACTATAAAGGAAGAGGTTTCAGAAGGTGAATCAACAGAAACCAGGGCCTTAGCTGATGCAGCTCCTGACACATCACTGAGGAGAGCTTACGTAGAATCAATACATTACTCAGGTGTGAGAAGGAGTGCAAAAAAATTTCCAAGGATAATTCAGTCAATCAGGGTTAGCAAAAGCAAAGGAGCTTTCCAGAGAATACTGGCAGAGTCTAACAGAGGTCACCTTTCAAGAAGCAGTGACTTCAAGTGCAAGGACAAAGGCAGCACAAGGAGTAAAGAGAAATGAGATAAACCAGCAGCAAAGGAGTAAAGAGAACAAATACCATCACTCTCCACCTGTCAGACTCTTTTGCCAGGCTCCCAGATGTCTTCTGGAAGTCAGGGCAGTTCCTCCAGGTGCTCTTTCTGGGCCCAGCATGAGGCAGAGGGGCTGACAGTACACCTGGAGAGGCAAGCAGAAGAGATGTGAACAGAAGTCAACAGGAATAACAGAGTTTCAGAAAAATGGGGCAAGATGCAGAAACTATATACAGAGACATGGCAGAGTTCATGAGTAGCTGAAAAGGATGAAACCCAACACTGGAAGAGAACTGTTATAAAGACACAATACATA
>NW_022927578.1:0-376 GCF_012274545.1 Fukomys damarensis | reverse complement strand
TCTATATCCTGTGGCCTTATGCTCCACCAGACCTAGAGTCAGATCTGCCCTCAGATAGGCCTCAGCACCAGTCTAGGCTCCATTAGACTGAGGACCTAGGGCTGTTCCTCTAGATCCAGGACCCACACTTACTCTCCCAGACTCAGATCTTGGGCGTGTCACAGTGCACACATGAAGCTTGCCCCACTGGGTCCAGACCTGAGGCTCATCCTCACACCTGGCCAGGCCCTGCAGAGTCAAGCTCAAGTTCACCCAGCACCAGGTCAGCCACTGTGACCCAAAAGAGACACAGGCTACAAAAGCACCCTCATGAAGCCAGGCTCCAGGCCAATCCACCTCTGTGGACTCAATCAGCAAGTTCATATACTCTAGTGGA
>NW_022927577.1:0-223 GCF_012274545.1 Fukomys damarensis | reverse complement strand
TGCACCTTGGATGTCTGTCCTGGTGTATTAGCTTCACCCACATAGGGAAACCCATTTTTCTGCCACATATATACTAGGAGCTTCCTTGTATGATAGGCCCACCGAGTCAGAAATGAGGAGACTGCATCTCACAGAGCCGCCAAGCCCAGAGAGTGTCCAGCTGCCCACCAGGTGGAAGGGGTCCTGTCCTGTCCCGGTCCCCCCCAAGGCTGTATGCACACAA
>NW_022927576.1:0-229 GCF_012274545.1 Fukomys damarensis | reverse complement strand
GGGCAGGTGCTTTATGAACTGCTGCATTCTGCTCATCCACCTATATTGACCATGTCTTCTAAAGATCTACTGTTTACAACCATTAGTAGTGCACCCAGTGTCCTATGATTCGTGGACATTGCTCTGTGTCTGTGTTTCTGACAGTCTAAGTCTCTCCTAAGTAAAAATCATCTCCTGCTCCTTGCAGCAACTTTTTCAAATCCAACCTAAAATTCACAATCAAAGGATA
>NW_022927575.1:0-564 GCF_012274545.1 Fukomys damarensis | reverse complement strand
AAAAAAGCAAAAGCAAAACAGACAATGCCCAGTAGCTGTGCCACGAGACACACGACCGGTTCCCCACAAAGCCATCCAGGTCGTGCAAAACAAGGGAAGGCTGAGCCACTGTCCCCACTGAGAGAAGCCTAGGGAGATGAGGGACTCAATGCCATGTTGGGTCCTGGATGGAGTTTCAGGAAGAAGGGGGACATTCGGGCAAAGCTAAGGAAATGTGAGGAAAACAATCCCAGTCCCCTAGGTCACAACAACGTATCAACACGGACTCCTTGGTTGCAACAAATATGTCAAACTGATGAAAGATGTTACCTTGGAGACAGTGGGTGGGCACATGGGAACTTTCTGTACTGCTTCTGCAAGGTTTTTACAAATATAGAATTAATCTACAATTTTTAAAACGTTTTAAAAAGGAGACTGGATACCATGGCTCCTGCCTCTGACCCCAGCTACTCAAGGCTCAGAGGCAGGAGGACCGTTCAAGCCCAGCCTGAGCAGTGCAGCAAAGGCTGGATTTACAGCTCAATACAAAGACCCTGGATTCACACCAGGCATGGTGGCGCGTGC
>NW_022927574.1:0-459 GCF_012274545.1 Fukomys damarensis | reverse complement strand
ACTCTGTGAGTTTACCAGTGTAGTCCACTTCTTATGGGTAGTACAACTGTAGTCCTTTTTGTTAGTAGGTCTCTGCCGGGCAGAGATTGAAACACAGTTGTGAGCCACTTTTATCAGGCCTAAGGGAGTGCCTAGCAGCTCTGAGTGAGCAGACGCCTCCAGAAATCTGTATACTTGGGGATAGCTTCAGTTTGACGTTAGAACACAAACGCACTTTGCCGAGGGCTACTGCCGTTGGAAGGGCAGTTTTCCCCCTGGAAACAGCTTCTCTCACCGCTTAGCCATTTAAAGCGAAAGCGGTCAGTTTCATGAATGTGAAGTACTCCACAGAGAAAGGTGCTGCAACTCTGTGAGTTTACCAGTGAAGTCCACTTATTCTGGGGAGTACAACCTTAGTCCTTTTTGTTTGTAGGTGTCTGCCTGTCAGAGAATGAAACACTGTTGTGAGGCACTTTTAGC
>NW_022927573.1:0-247 GCF_012274545.1 Fukomys damarensis | reverse complement strand
TATGTCTAGATTAAGCTAAACAGCTGACCCCAATGCCTCCAACCTTAATCCAGCCCACACCCACTCATTGTAGCCATCTGCCCTTGCTTATCTGCAGCTTTCCACTCCAACAGTAAGAAATAGAGCTCCCACCACCTGCCATCAATGCCCTTATTTGTTAGTCTGGTTTGTAATACAGTATCAGAGGTGTCAGGATTGTTAACTACCTCTATTGGAAGCAACATTAGCAACTAAAGTACACTGCAAG
>NW_022927572.1:0-206 GCF_012274545.1 Fukomys damarensis | reverse complement strand
TCCCCTGCCTCCAGGCCCGGGGTGATGGTCAGTGCTGTCCATGCAGACTTGGGAACCGAAGTGGTGGTCCATAGAGCAGGTTCAGAGATCCTACGCTGTCCGTGCTGGATGTCACTCTTTCATTTGTCGGTGAGTGTTCAACGAAAGCTGCCGTAGTCCGAGTGTGTCTTCTCCACCGTATATTGGAATCCTCCCCCCGGGTGAAG
>NW_022927571.1:0-760 GCF_012274545.1 Fukomys damarensis | reverse complement strand
TCTTGACTACAAAGACAAAAAAGTAATATATTAGTAATAAAAAGATAAATAAGTTCCTGAACACTTCACAATTAATACATGTAAATCTATTACTCAAAAAGTCTTACCAAAGTATTTAAAAAATACATTAAAATGAATGAAAATATAGTAGATTGAAACTTGTGAGATGCAACTAAGGAAGTGTTGATAAATATGTATAGCACTAAATACTTTCTAAAAGAGCCAAATTCTCAGATCAATAACACAAAACCACAACTATTCAATAAAAATGAAGTAAATAATCTGAATAACCTTATAACTATTGAATAAATTGAGTTTGTAATTTAAAAACCAGGGAAAATAAACCCAAATCAAGTAGAAAGAAGGAAAGGATAAATAACATAAATATATTTAACTGAAAACCATAAAATCAATCAAAAGCCAATTCTTTGAATATTTTAATATAATTAATTTCTAGCAAGACTGTCAAATAAGAGGAGATAATAAATCACCAATGTAAAGAGTATAATGGAGAAGGAATGTTAGAGATCTGAGGCCATTTCAAAGATAAGGGAATATTATAAACACTTTTATGCTTATTAATGCAACATCTTAGAAGAAATGCATTAATTCCTCAAAAAGCACGAACTGCCTAGCTGAACATAAAATAGAAAATAGAAAAATCCTGTAACCACTAAAGTTTGTAATTTCAGGGTCATAAAAAAGAAATATCTTGGCCCAAATAGTTCCATTACAGAATTCTGCCAAACATTTAAATAAA
>NW_022927570.1:0-3410 GCF_012274545.1 Fukomys damarensis | reverse complement strand
ACTGTACTGTATCCCTAAAATGTACCAATAAACTCAATAAAATTAAAAAAAAAAAAGAAAATATCTTGTGTGTCTACAAGTGAATGTTTTAAAGACAGAAAATCTAATAGTAAATTAGACAAGAGACTCAGATACTTGACAAAAAAAGAAATATTCAAATAATCAATAGGTATCTAAAAGATGTTAAACTTAGTTATTCAAAAATGCAAATTTAAAACAACAAAATATCAAGAGCAACTAATGATACTCTTAAACACTTCTGGGTATAAAATAGTACAAAGGAAAAATCCACTAAAGCTGATCAAACATCATGACCCAATAATTCCACTCCTAGGTTTAACTCAACAGAAATGTGTATGCATTTAGGCACAGCACAAATATATGTACAAGAATGTTCACAGCCATACCACTTATAATGGCTTTGTCTTAGTCTGTTTTCTGTGGCTACAGGATACCTGAGACGGGAAATTTATAAAGAAAGGGGTTTATTTTGGCTCACAGTTCTGGAAAACCAAGAGCATGGTACCATCATCTTCGTGGCTTCTCCTGAGGGACTCAGAGAAGGGTAAGAGTGTGTACCAGACTGAGGGCTTGCTTTGTAACAACACACTCTTATGGTAACCAATCAGTACTGTGAGTACCAGCACCCACTAGTTCGAGAAAAGATTAATCCTCTTCACCCACCTCTCAATACATAGTTACCTAGTAAAGGCCCCACTCCATGCCTATATTGTGAATAAAGCCTCAACATGAGCTTTAGTGGGGACAAACCATCTTCAACAACAGCGAGTTGCTAAATGGAACTCAAATGTCTCTACATAGTAGAATGGATAAATGAATGATTGTATACTTACATAACACATACTAGCAATGTTATTCCCAAGAACGAATCTCCTTTACCCCCTGATATAGATGAATTCTATATGCATAATTGCATGAGAGAAGCCAAATACTAAAGACTGGGCAAAACTAGCCCATGATGATAGAGGTTGTGATATTGAGACAGGTATTTATAATTAGTTGAGCATCAGAAGGTATTTGGGCTCCTGGTAACATTTCAGTATTGTTCTGGAAAACAACCACTCAAATTATTTTATGATTAAGTTGTTGTGATTTACCTTTCTGATAACTATGCTTTTTCTCTGTGTTATATTTTAATTTTGTCTAAAAGTTGATAAAATATATCTGAATAGAATCAATGAAGAAAACTGATGGTAATGAAAGTTGATAAACTAAGAAATAGAAGCAAAGGCGTATTTTTGTCTAGAGCAGGGCTATTGATGGAATTTTCTGTGATGACAGAGTGTTCCAAATCTTCTCTGCCCAATATGATGGCCTCTGGCTATAAGAGGTTACAAGGAGCATTTGAGTATATCTAGTGACACTGAGAAGCAAAATCTTATATTTTATTTAATTTTAATTAGAAAGTTACATTCTGGTTAGAGGCCAGCATTTGGACAGGACAAAGCTTGAGTCATAGAGGTCACCACCATGGGAAACAGAATCCATTAAAGTATGTTTTCTTTGGGTAGTGGGAGAATATAAGGGGGGTGAGATAGGGTCATGAAATCTTATATGTAACTTTCTGTATGCATTACTGTATTCACCAGTGTTTACTAGAGGGATAGATTTGATGCAAGATATATAAATATGTAAGAATTTACAAAATTGTCTTACAATGGCAATCACAGCGTCAGGTGTGGGAAAATGCAAAAGGTCTGTCTGCCCACTGGAGGGCCGAAGGATCCAGTTGAAGGTCTTGAGCTCACTGTGGTGTCCCATGGGAGTCTGTATCAGAGGCCAAAGCATCTGTGATGGAGGCTGAAGGGTCTGCTGGAAGCCAGCAGACAACACCAAGGTGAAGGTGAAGACTGCAGTTCCTCGGAAGAAACAGAAGCCAGCCTCCCTTCTTCCTTTCCCTTTTAGTCCATTCAGGCAGCAAGCCTATTGGTTGCTGTCACTCACACCCAGGGTGGGTCTCTTGTCTTTGATAAATCCCTTCAGCCACTCCCAGAACTATGCTGATACAGTTTAGTGGGCAAATCTTACTCAAATTGACACAATCAGTTAACTATCACAATTACTTAGAAATTAAATTTTCATTTTAAAAAGGAAAGAACACTTGAAGTATACACTTATAAATTTCAACAATGGGTATGTTGTGGTGGTGGGACTTATGTTGATTTCTCCTTTCTTCCTTTTTAAAAAACAATTATCCATATTTTCTAAAATGCTCAACATAAGCAAGCACGGTAAAGAATAAGTTAATAAATCAAAAGCTAAAACTAAATACTGACTGCAAATCAGAAAATTCTTTAGGGGCCTCTCCGAGCTTCTATTAGGGAAATAATGTGTGTAATGAGAATTTATGGGCAGTCATATTTTTCTTTGCAACATTCAATATCAAAACTCGCTTGCTAAGCAAAGGTTTTGCACCCAGCTTTCCAGGCAATGCTTCTTTCTTCATCCTCAGAAGGTGCACAGTCGGTTGAGTTTTGGCTGAGTCAACAGCACGCCTTTGGCATGGTTTGAGCAGCTATCCTCGGAACAATGGCCTCACTGTCCTGCTGCACTGTCTTTGAGCTCCGTATCCAGGTCCGGCCAAAACAGGATTTGGCAAACTTCATAGTAAGTTTGTGATGACGATTATTATTATGTGCATATCCAACAAGCTACTGGCTGTTTCCCATCTGGGTATTCTGTAGGCCCTCAAACTCAACATGCCCAAGTAGCCTCATCTATTCGAAGTACAATCTCGTTCTGGGCACCCCTCTCCAAGCCGATACCCACACTGTCGGACTGGAAGTCTGCATTCACCTCCTACCACACTGCCTTCCCCGCGGGCCTCTGCACTCTAGAACCTCCTTGCTATATGAAGCTCTGCACAATGCTTCTTGACCTCAATGCCTTTCTTCCCTTTTTTTCTCCTTGGCGAATACTAGCTCGTCCTTCAAGACCCCTGTCAAATGTCCTCTCCCTTAGATGCTTCTACGTTAGGTTTGCCTCAGTGCTGCAAGGTCCACAATCTTACCTGAGCCTTTGGCACTTGCCCAAGGTCAGCCACGTGGCCCTGTCCTCCCGTCACAGCTGTTGCACCAGGGATGGGTGAATGACACGGAGAAGAGGCCCTGACCAAGCGCAGCTCACTCACAGCCTAGGTACAAAAATTAAACTGGGAAGTGGGCGAATTTCATAGCATGTACATTTTATGCCTCAATAAAGCTGTTTAAACAAAAATAAGCCAGCTGTAAAATGCCCAGGCACTTGGTCGTGGGTATCTGAAGATGAAAGTCAGAAGGTAGATTCAGCCCCTGAAAGACTCTGCTGACAACACATAGTTTCTTTTTTGTTTTGTTTTATTTTTTTCTTTCTTTTCTTTTTTCTTTTTTTTTTTTTTTTTTTTTTTTTTT
>NW_022927569.1:0-208 GCF_012274545.1 Fukomys damarensis | reverse complement strand
CAGGTCAGTCTCAACTACATAGTGAGACCCTGTCTCAAAAAAACAAACAAACAAAAAATAAAAGTCAGTGTTGCAGTGGGATCATGCACATGGAGCCTGAGCAGGCACAGATGCGTGGTTACAATCGGGCAGGGGAGTAAGTGCTGACATTCCCTTGCTCAGTGGGGTGACCACAGATGATGGTAATGTACTGTATACATTTTTTTAA
>NW_022927568.1:0-212 GCF_012274545.1 Fukomys damarensis | reverse complement strand
TGCAAGAGAAGGTGAAGAAATCCCCTAGTTAGTTGAAAAATGAGAAGAGAGACAAAAGAAAAAATCCAGAGCCTCTGAGGGCAGGAGGTTGGCTCCTTCCATCTTGAACCTGCCATTGAGATGTCCTCAAATTGTCATCTAATTTGAAGTTATTTTCCTCCTCTAAACCATACCAGCTTATAATCACCAGTTTTAGTCTGTTTAGTGTGAAC
>NW_022927567.1:0-266 GCF_012274545.1 Fukomys damarensis | reverse complement strand
TCTGTTTGCACACTGTTTCTTGACAGCCCATTTTATTTGTATTGCTTCTTAATAAGTTAAAATTTGAAAAGGGCATAAAATGTCCCAACAAATCCTAAGGGCTTTTCAAGGGTAAACTTCAGTTTTATTCTCTTTTGTCATTTAGGCCTGCATGCAGTGGTATGACTAAATGTATACTGAAAACTCAAAAAGTTTCAGGAGACCGATAATCCACTTTGCAGACATGATGAAGAGCTGCTGCTATAGGTTCATTATGTAAGAACCTT
>NW_022927566.1:0-891 GCF_012274545.1 Fukomys damarensis | reverse complement strand
ATGGAACTACCAAATGTTGCCTTTAATCATGTTAAACGGGAGGGAGTGACACAGTTCAGCACAGGCAACCAGGATTTTCTTTCCATTTCTAAAAATATATGTTAATGTGTGTTACAACCTACAGTAATGTGCATCCTCATTTCTGCATTCAATATATTTTACACCCCTTTTAATGAACCCCACTGGGCATTCACATCCTTTAAGCTAGAAGTGAACTAAAACGAGGACCTCCCACAGCATCGATCAATGAATTATATGTCTGCTAGTGGTGAATTACTTGCCAGTCTCTGAATATAGCTCCTACCCTTTATAGGTGTTGTTTCCTAACACTCCGTCTCACAGCTTGGCTCGGTTATATGTAAGGCACTGTTCCTTTCAGGCTTCCATTTCCTCTGGAACCCCTTTCTGGCCCATTTAATATACAACATATTTTCTCTATGGTGTGTGTTCAACGAGCCATTTATTTAATCTTAGTTATGTGTCTTCTCACCGTCTTTATTCTAGAACTTTCTTGGCAGGCCCCCTCTTCCCCACTCCCTCATACACATACACATCTAAGCTCCCAACAGACAGGTACTGAGATTCACATTTCCATCTCCAATATTTATTTCAGTGCTTCTCCAAAATATGGAATAATAAATCTATGTTTGTGCTTCTGTGTGCATAGATACACTCTCAATAAGACACAAAAATTACTCCATCCGAATAGGACTTTTGGATTCCCAAGTTGGAGAGAAAAAAAAGTGAACTTGAGCAACTATCCTACTGAGTTAGGATTTAAACATAATGAATCCAATAACTTTAAAGAAAGGGGGAGGTGGAGAACCATAGAATTTTTTCAATACTATTATGAAACAGTGCCAATAGCACAGTGAAGATCTGTGCTATAAA
>NW_022927565.1:0-229 GCF_012274545.1 Fukomys damarensis | reverse complement strand
TGAGTAGAGGTCAGGTAAGTTTCCAAACAGCAGGAAAAATAATCTTACCACAGGAGGAGAATCCGAAAAGCCAGGTCTACACGTTGATGGAACTGACCGTAGCTTTCAGAGCACAGTTCGGAGAGGCCACAACTGTACTCTCCCTCTCTCCCTTCCGTGGTATAGGGGGAAAGAGATGAACCTTGTTCTACAAGTAGCGGTTAGGCTGAACTCTAAATAGCCCCAACAG
>NW_022927564.1:0-379 GCF_012274545.1 Fukomys damarensis | reverse complement strand
TAGGCCCTCCCCTGGGCTGGATTTGGTTGGCTGTGTCTGCAAGGTGTTGTTTAAAAACTTGGTGCTCTGTTCACTCTCTTTCCCGTCAGCCAGCAGTTACACTGGACACTGTCAGACTTCGGTTAGAGCGGTGGAAACACCTTCACCCAGATCCAACTCACATCGCTTCTTTGTGCGCGAGAGGAAGGCAGAAGCGCACGCTCACATCCTATTGGCCAAAGGAGGTCACGTGACCAAGCCCCTTGGCCCTGGGCCGGCGACTGCATTAGCAGACTCAAGAGGGTCTGTAAGCTCCTAGGGTACAGCCATGGATGTATAATTCCACAGCGACGAGGGAGAGGCGATTTGGAAATAATAATCCAATCTACTCTTTATTTTT
>NW_022927563.1:0-1190 GCF_012274545.1 Fukomys damarensis | reverse complement strand
TCTGCTAAAAGTGCCTCACAACAGTGTCTCAATCTCTGCCAGGCAGAGACCTACAAATAAAAGCAATACAGTTGTACTCGACATAAGATGATGACTTCACTGGTAAACTCACACAGTTGCAGCCCCTTTCTCTGCGGAATACTTCACATTCATGAAACTGACTTCTTTCGCTTTAAATGGCTAAGCATCGAGAGAAGCAGTTTCCCGGGGAATACTGCACTTTAAACCCCAGAAGCCCGCTGCAAAGTGCATTTGTATTCTAACGTCAAACTGAATCTATCCCCAGGCATACAGACTTCTGGAGGCTTGTGTGCACTCAGAGCTGCTAGACACTCTCTTAGGCCTGAAGAGCTTCTCTGCCAAAAGTGCCTCACAACAGTGTTTTAATCTCTGCCAGGCAGAGACCTACAAACAAAAAGGAATACAGTTGTACTTCGCATAAGATGTGGACTTCACTGGTAAACTCAGAGAGGGGCAGAACCTTTCTCTGTGGAGTGCTTCACATTCATCAAACTGACCGCTTTTGTTTTAAATGGCTAAGCGGTGAGAGAAGCTGCTTCCCGGGGAAAACTATACTTTAAAATGCAGAAGCCCGCTGCAGAGTGCGTTTGTGTTCTAATGTCAAACTGAACCTATCCCCAAGTATACGGAATTCTGGAGGCTTGTGTGTAGTCAGAGATGCTAGGCACTCTCTCAGGCCTGAAGGGCTTCTCTGCTAAAAGTACCTCACAACAGTGTTTCAATCTCTGCCAGGCAGAGACATACAAACAAAAAGGAATACAGTTGTACTTCGCATAAGACGTGGACTTCGCTGGTAAACTCACAGAGTTGCAGCACCTTTCTCTGTGGAGTACTTCACATTCATGAAACTGACCCCTATTGCTTTGAAAGGCTAAGCGGTGAGAGAAGCTGTTTCCCGGGGAAAACTGCACTATAAACCTCAGAAGCCCTCTGCAAACTGAGATTGTCTACTAACGTCAAACTGAACCTGTCCCCAAGTATACAGAGTTCTGGAGGCTTGTGTGCACTCAGAGCTGCTAGACACTCTGTTAGGCCTAAAGGGCTTCTTTGCTAAAAGTGCCGCACAACAGTGTTTTCATCTCTGCCAGGCAGACACCTACAAACATAAAGGAATACAGTTGTACTTCGCATAAGATGTGGACTTCACTGGTAAACTCAGAGAGGTGCAG
>NW_022927562.1:0-473 GCF_012274545.1 Fukomys damarensis | reverse complement strand
GTGCCTCACGATTCTTCAATGTGTTTTGGAAGCAATTTTGAAGATGGCATTGCAAAAAGAGAATGTTCTGGATTCATTCTAGGATCTAATTGTGTTTGAGATTCCTTCAATAGTCACAGGTGCGCTCTTCCAGCCTTGAATTTGTAGTGAAATCTTGGTACTCAATCATGTTGGAAGGGTTGGGTCCTTGGCATGGCTGGAAACAAGGACTGTGCTACTAGTTGGAGGCTCCTGTGAAGAGAAAGGGTAAGGGGGCCCCAGTACGGACCATGGGGCATCATTGCAGCTCCAACATTTGAGAAGGTCCTCCCGCAGGTCCTATAACCAACACAAGCAGGACACTGTATCTCAGGTGAGGGACCCAGCCGGCAGGTAGCCTTGTTTTCCTCAGAAGGCCCTTCTTCTGCTACGAGTGGTGGTAGGGTCCAACATGAATGTTCATTTGTTCCAAGTGAAACATCCTCACATTTTAG
>NW_022927561.1:0-899 GCF_012274545.1 Fukomys damarensis | reverse complement strand
TGGTAATTTAATTTCATTATTCTTGTTTTTATAGTTGACTGCTTGTACAAAGAGATACTTGATTTTTCTCATCTATCCCATTACTCTGAGTTGCAGGAAAGATGAAAAATAAGAGTTCTGTAGGATACTCCAGAGGCTAGTACTGTATGTTAGCCTTCTGCTGCTGCTGCAGCTGCAGCAGATTACCATGAAGTTGGTGGCTTAAAAATACGTATTTAGAATCTTACACTCTTGAAAGCCAGAGATCTGAAATAGATCTCACTGCGTCCAGGTGGTGGTAGCTCTGTGTTCTTCCTGAAGGCCCCAGGGCTCTTTGTCTTTTCCACCTCCTTGTGGGATGCCTGGTTTCTAGACTGCTGGTTCTTTTCTATCTTCTCAGCCACAGTAGTTGAAGGAGTCTTTTTCTTTCTTTCCCTTTTCTACCTTTAAGGATCCTTTTGGTTAAGGACCTACATGGTAATCCAGAATAACATTTCTATTTTAAGGTCAACTGATTAGCAACTTTAATTCCATTTGTTACTTTTATTCTCTCTTGCCACTTGAGGATTAGGATGTGATCATTTTGGAGGAACTGTTACCCACCTATCAGATTGACTTTAAAAGTATGAACTCATGGATTTCTTGCTCACTTTTCTTTTTTGGTACTGGGGATTAAACCAAGGGCCTTGCGCATGCTAAGCAGTGCTCTGCCACGTAGCTGCACCTGCAGGCCTGATTTTGGATGTATTTTAATTCATTTTGGTTATCCTTATTAAAATTCTAATTTTTCTCTCCTTGGACAGTGGAAGATGCTTATTCTAGTTGATTGCTGAGTTCCTGGGAAGTGAGCTTTGATAGTTTCCTTTGGGTCTGAAAGGACGTCTGGGGCCGTCTTGTGCATCCCTCTTCCAAGTCTGCAG
>NW_022927560.1:0-215 GCF_012274545.1 Fukomys damarensis | reverse complement strand
CATAATTTATTTTTCCTTAATTCTGGCTCAGATAAGAATTTAAAAAGCCAGGCATGATGGCACATACCTGAAATCCCAGAACTCAGGAGGTTTCAGGTGGATCCTCATGAGTTTGAGGCCAGTCTAAATTACATAACAAGACCCTGTCTCAAAAAAAAAAAAAAATGGCTATTGAGAAAAAGGCAGTGACTGTATCCACTGCCCTTCTTCATAAC
>NW_022927559.1:0-203 GCF_012274545.1 Fukomys damarensis | reverse complement strand
ATCAGGTGCCTGGCCTGTGAAAAGGGAGCATAACAGTAACGGCTGCTGGGATTGGACAGTGCCAGCCACACAGTGCATCACTAAAACTCAGCTAGCGCTTCCTCTGCAATCGAATGTCATTTCTTCCTCTTTTTGTTGTTTTGTTTTGTTTTGTTTTGTTTTGTTTTTGAGACAGGGTCTCACTGTGTAGTTCAGGCTGGCCG
>NW_022927558.1:0-280 GCF_012274545.1 Fukomys damarensis | reverse complement strand
AGTGGTCCCATAAAATTATAGTGGAATTGAAAAACTCCTATCACCTAATGACATCATAGCCATGGTAACATTCATTATAGCACAAGGTATTACTCATGTGTTTGTAACAGTGCAGATGCAAACACACCTACTGCCCTGCCAGTCTTATAAAAAATAGCAGTGCAATTATGTATAGTGCATAATACTTGATAATGACAATGAATAACTTAGTCAAGTTGACCTAGGCCATCTAAATTATGCTATATGGTTCCACAATGGAGTACTTACCAAACAATGCATG
>NW_022927557.1:0-325 GCF_012274545.1 Fukomys damarensis | reverse complement strand
CTAAGTCTCCCACTCCCTTGGAGATGGGCTGCAGTAAAAACAATATCGAATACTTAGCACTTTGTTTTTCTTGAATTGTTTCATCAGTCTTTGGCTTAAAAATGAGTTTTTTGATGTTTTGCTGATATCATTGGACAGTGGGCACTGAGACAAAAATGAAACAGCTTGTACAGGGAAGGAACACTCGGCTGATCACACTCTGACCTGGGTGTCTGCCAGCCTGGCTGGGTGTGTGGGCTGGGGAGGAGGCAACAAGAGAGACTGGCTTTCTCTCTCACAGCTCCCAAGCCAGGTTGGTTTCATTTTCAGTCTGTGCAGGTGGTGT
>NW_022927556.1:0-218 GCF_012274545.1 Fukomys damarensis | reverse complement strand
TTTGGCTCCGAGGCTCTGGGCAGGCTGTGCAAGAATGAAAACACGGTCACAGAATTTAGGTCTACAGGCTTCCGGCGTGGAAACTGCCAGGCAGAGAAATGACTCCCGTGGGCCATTCCCACGAGGAGGGCGGGCTGGATTCCAAGGAGCTGGGATCCAGTAGCACCCGTCTCGCCCTGCTGTGTAAGGCAGATGCCCGGTGCTTCCTCAAAGCCTCA
>NW_022927555.1:0-1713 GCF_012274545.1 Fukomys damarensis | reverse complement strand
CGACAGTCTCTAGGTCATTCGCTGGCTGATATGGAGTCGCTCTGGTTCAGCCAGGCTCTTACACTGCCTGGCAGAGATTGAAAAACTGTTGTGAGGCAAGTGTATCAGAGAAGCCCTTAAGGCCCAAGAGAGTGCCTAGCAGCTCTGAGTGCACCCAAGCCTCCAGAACTCTGTATACTTGGGGATAGGTTCAGTTTAACGTTAGAACACAAACGCACTCGGCAGAGGGCTTCTGCCTTTTACAGTGCAGTTTTCCCTGGGAAACAGCTTCTCTCCCCGCTTAGCCATTTAAAGGGAAAGTGGTCAGTTTCAGGAATGTGAAGTACTCCACAGAGAAAGGTGCTGCAACTCTGTGAGTTTACCAGTGAAGTCCCCGTCTTATGTGGAGTACAACTGTATTCCTTTTTTGTGTGTAGGTCTCTGAGTGGCAGAGATTGAAACACTGTTGTGAGGCAGGTGTAGCAGAGAAGCCCTTAAGGCCCAGGAGAGTGCCTAGCAGCTCTGAGTGCACCGAAGCCTCCAGAACTCTGTATACTTCGGGATAGCTTCAGTTTGACGTTAGAACACAAACGCACTCGGCAGAGGGCTTCTGCGGTTGAAAGTGCAGTTTTCCCCGGGAAACACCTTCTCTCACCGCTTAGCCATTTAAAGCAAAAGCGGTCAGTTTCAGGAATGTGAAGTACTCCACAGAGAAAGTGACTGCAACTCTGTGGTTTACCAGTGAAGTCCCTGTCTTATGTGGAGTACAACTCTATTCCTTTTTGTGTGTAGGTCTCTGCCTGCGAGAGATTGAAACACTGTTGTGAGGCACGTGCACCAGAGAAGCCCTTAAGGCCCAAGAGAGTGCCTAGCAGCTCTGAGTGCACCCAAGCCTCCAGAACTCTGTATACTTGGGGATAGGTTCAGTTTGACGTTAGAACACAAACGCACTCAGCAGAGGACTTCTGCGGTTTACAGTGCAGTTTTCCCTTCGAAACAGCTTCTCTCCCCGCTTAGCCGTTAAAAGGGAAAGTGATCAGTTTCAGAAAAGTGAAGTAGTCCACAGAGAAAGGGGCTGCAACTCTGTGAGTTTACCAGTGAAGTACCCATCTTATGTGGATTACAAGTGTATTCGTTTTTCTGTATAGGTCTCTGCCTGGCAGAAATTGAAACACTGTTGTGAGGCACGTGTACCAGAGAAGCCCTTAAGGCCCAAGGGAGTGAATAGCAGCTCTAAGGGCACCCAAGCCTCCCGAACTCTGTATATTTGGGGATAGTTCAGTTTGACGTTAGAAAACAAACACACTGGGCAGAGGGCTTCTGCGGTTTAAAGTGCAGTTTTCCCCGGGCACCAGCTTCTCTCACCGCTTAGCCGTTTAAAGGGAAAGTGGGCAGTTTCAGGAATGTGAAACACTCCACAGAGAAAGGGGCTGCAACACTGTGAGTTTACTGGTGAAGTCCCCGTCTTATGTGGAATACAACTGTATTCCTCTTTTTGTGTAGGTCTCTGCCTGGCAGAGATTGAAACACTGTTGTGAGGCACGTGTAGCAGAAAAGCCCTTAAGTCCCAAGAGAGTGCCTAGCAGCTCTGAGTGCACCCAAACCTCCAGAACTCTGTATACTTGGGGATAGGTTCAGTTTGACGTTAGAACACAAACGCCCTCGGCAGAAGGCTTCTGCGGTTTAAAGTGCAGTTTCCCCGGGAAACAGCTTCTCTCGCCGCTTAGCCGTTTA
>NW_022927554.1:0-452 GCF_012274545.1 Fukomys damarensis | reverse complement strand
AAAAAAAAAAAAAAAAAAAAAAAGCAGTTCATTGGTGGTTTTATAGAACTTCCATTGTACAACAAAACATCTAATAAAGTGCTATTCGTAAGAATAAAAATTGACAAATTTTAAAGATAGCATCCGTGTTAAAATGATACCACATACTGAAAATATCTATTGTCTCTACTGATATGAGTAAATGAAATTTCTTCTAAATTCCATCAGAAATTTTCAAAATTTAAAAACTGATTCTAAGCCTGGTATGGTGATACATGCTTATAATCCTAGCTAATTGGGAGGCTGAGGCAGGAGGACTGCAAGTTTGAAGCCAGCCTGTGCAATTTAGGGGGACTGTATCTCAAAATATAAAGAAAAAAATTAAAGTAGGATGGAGACTTAGCTCAGTAAGGGGACCTGGGCTAATCCTCAGTACTATCAAACAAAAGCAAATAGAACCAAGCAAACCAAAC
>NW_022927553.1:0-202 GCF_012274545.1 Fukomys damarensis | reverse complement strand
TAGTCTGTACAGTGCCCACGTCACAGTTTACTAAGAACTTCTGGTATCTGGTGGTCTGGGGGTGGTGGGGATGGTGGTCTGCTTGGTGACTCTTCCCCCGGTGCATGGATTCCTTTAACAGGGCAGGTTGATCCCTGCTGAGTGGCAGAGGTATAGCAGCATGCAGACAAAGCCCCTGCCCACCGGACACTGAACATTCTAG
>NW_022927552.1:0-238 GCF_012274545.1 Fukomys damarensis | reverse complement strand
TCCTAAGTTTTATACCATGTTAACTATAGGTCTGCAAAAATCAACACCTCTCATCTCACTGCAATTCCCTAATTATGGAAGCTTTCACTGCTACTATCACTAGTTATGCTGATAAATATGTTAGTATCACAAACTAATGACTCAAATTTATATTTGTGTACTCATTTAAATAGAACTAGAATTTGCCTGTTTATCATATGTTTCCTGACTCCTCTTCTAACCCTAACTATATCTGCTT
>NW_022927551.1:0-311 GCF_012274545.1 Fukomys damarensis | reverse complement strand
TTGGTCTCCCACCATGGGACTGATACCTAATTAGAATTTCCATCCCTGTAGCCATCCCTAGGGGAAATACCAGGGTGTAGAAGTTTGTCTCTTCTTATTATACTGGGTGTCAGTGAAAGTCTCTATCATTTTTTTATGCTGATGGGCCAGCTTTCTCTCACTGCACTATAATAATTTCTAATTTACCTATCTGACATAAGAATATGAGAGAGAGAGAGAGAGAGAGAGAGAGAGAGAGAGAGAGAGAATTGTGTGTCCTGTGCCCTCCCAGGTGATGCTACACAGAGCTGGGCAGGGCTGTGAGCTGCAGG
>NW_022927550.1:0-1247 GCF_012274545.1 Fukomys damarensis | reverse complement strand
TTATGAGACACTCGGTGGATGCTTAAAACTCACTTTGTTCTCTCAGAGTGATCGAAGTTATCAGCTCAAACCAAAACTGTTGTAAGAAAATACAAACAAATATTTAAGAATATTTTAAAAACTTATACGGCTGGTATACAGACAGAAGGGATGTGAACTTAGATCTCTATTCTTAGTATATACCACTGAAGATATCTTTCATTTTCTTAATTTAAATGTTTGCTTTTATTTGCACGTTTGCAGTATGTAACGTTACATTCATCATGGGGAGTTGCTACATATACATAACACATTTTAATTTCCTCTCTTCTCTCATCCCCCTGCCTCCACCTCTTAGTCCCATCCCATTTGCAAAAGATCTAATCTCCCTGCATTCCATGATGATACTATCTTCCTCATCCTTGGATGAGTAAGAAGCATCCTGGTCAGAGTGACATACTGCACTGCTAAGGGCTCATTCTTTCCTGAGAAACTCCTACGCACAATATATAGAAATCTCCATAATATACATAGTCTCCAATACACAGAAAATTGGTTGAAGACTTCCCTTATTATTTTGGGGGAGGTACCAGGGATCCAACTCGGGTCCTTGTGCTTGTGAGGCAGGAGGCAGAACCTGAGCTAAATGCCCCTCCCTCCCTTGATCGTTTATCAGTGCCACACAAAGGGGCTATAAAGATCTGGCACCGTGGTTAACCTCAACAGTGGTTTTTCTTAATGAGGAATCAGTCAATCCCTTCAGAGTATCAGAAAGGCTGCATGAAGATTCTCTCCTGAGCAAATGAGCTATCGGGAAGAACATGGCACCAGAGCATTTGTACACCCTACTGTGAGTGAAGGCCCCAAAAGGAAGAGCAGGAGACAGCAGGCAAAGCGGTGAAAACGGAGCAGGCCTCCTTGGGGGCAGGACATGCACACCTCAGCTAGAGGCGGGGCACAGAAGAGAGAGAGGGTAGAAGAAAGTTCAAACGCTTGGCTCACAGTATGGCACAGGTACTATAGACATCCTAGGACTGAAAAATGGAAAAACATTACCAGAAAAGGAACAGTTGGAGAATTTATAGATGAGAAAGCCATGGTTTGTCACACTGTAGAATGAGACGGTACGAGCCCCATAGTCTAGAAAAACTCCAACACGTTTTGGAGGCACAGTCAGGGAAAGGGCCAAGGTCAAGGGATCAGAGGTGTAACTCTCATCAAAAGCTTTATAGTTATCGTTATTCTGCTGCCCTATGACCCAGTAGCCC
>NW_022927549.1:948-1244 GCF_012274545.1 Fukomys damarensis | reverse complement strand
CTCTGTGTCCTCTGACCTGGCTCTCTGGCGAGACCCTCAGTGGACCGACTCCTGCGGATTGGCGTCTTTGCCCCTAAGTGGGGCAGCGGTGTTACCAGAGCCTGGAGCTGTAACTGCGTCCTCCAGGAAGACCTCGAGTGGTTTTCTCCTAAAAGAAAAGTCTTGTGCTTAGGAGAAAACTCTGAGGAATAAAATCATCATTTTTACTTCCTGCTCCTCTAGCAAACCCAGTAGCATTTTTTCCTTTGATTCTGGCACTGAGGATTTTCGCTGCTCGTTTCCCGCAGTTCTGCCTC
>NW_022927549.1:0-657 GCF_012274545.1 Fukomys damarensis | reverse complement strand
AACTGAGAAAAGACATGCATAAGGACAGACAACATGAAATAAAACCACTACCCTAAGATCATAGATGGTTACTGATCTTATGGTCAGGGGAACCTTCCCATTGGGAGCTCTCCTCTCTGTACTGCAACAGGACTCCTTCTCACTATGGTAATTGTCTTTTTATATTAGTTCTCTTTTAACTAAAAACAAAAATGTCTATTAAAACATATAGGCAGAAAATGAAAACCAAACAGCTAATTAATTCTCCAAAATCCTAGAATTAGCATCATTCTTAACTTTGAAGAACAGAGTGCTTTATGCTATAGATCAAAAAAAAGAAAAAAATGATATCATCTTATCCTCTCTTTGCCTGCCTCATTATTTAAATAAGAAAAGAAAAAAATAGGCATAGGGGATGAAGAAGTACACTTTAAGAAAAAATATATACATTACAATCTATTCCTTCATTCCTCTCTTTAAGCTGTTCTGTATCAAATCCTGGACCCATGCCAGGTAAGCTAGCATTTTCTATTACCTCTGCACTCTCAGGCTATAAAATTCTCAAGATTTAATAGTGCAAAAAACACCCATGAGAAGTAATATATTAACTTAAAATGCTCCATGATAAAATGTGTTATTGTATGGTTGTGTAACATAAATACAAATGACAAACAGAAT
>NW_022927548.1:0-253 GCF_012274545.1 Fukomys damarensis | reverse complement strand
AACCAATCCTTTGCTGACAACCCTCAGTAGGAATCCATTAACTCCTTGATCTTTTTGCTCCAGAAGTGCTATAAAATAATTTTCATACAACTATATTGTAATAGTTATTGCAAATGATAGATATATTCATGAAAAGCCTGCAAAACCATCACATTTGATGGTAAGACTGAGAATACTTTGCTTGTAATATCTAGAATAAATTGTGAGTATCTAACTTCTCCATTTCTATTGAACATTATACAGGGTAACTGCT
>NW_022927547.1:0-204 GCF_012274545.1 Fukomys damarensis | reverse complement strand
AATAATTTATTTAGACATAAAAAAACTCCATCTTCCCAAGGTTTTTGTTTTTTGTTTTGTTTTGGTTTTTTTGGTACCGGGTATTGAGCTCAGGTCCTTGCACTTGCAAGGCAGGCCACCAAACCGCTGAGCTAAAGCCCTGGCCCAATCTTCTTTTTAAGTGTTGATATTTCTGGTTTTGATCTTTAACAGGAAAAAATAAAC
>NW_022927546.1:0-1046 GCF_012274545.1 Fukomys damarensis | reverse complement strand
CCAGAGATGCAAATCTTCCCTTACTGGAGGCAGCTGCCTCTCAGCCCAGAAATACAGACCCAGAGGAATCAGACTTTAAGACCATCACATAGTTTCACTACCTCCCCAGTTTGAAATTTATTGTTCCTTTGTCTTGTCATTCTAGGATTTATTGCTTATTTAAAAATATTTAAGACAGAGTCTCTTAATCCTCAGTTGAAAGTTACTTTGCAGAGAGCTGCTTCTCTCCTGTGTGACACAGAGCATGTGTTATTAAAACTGCTTGTTTTTCTTATACTGATCTGTACTTTGTTAGCAGCGATATGTCCCGCTTCAGAGCCTATGAGTACTGAGAAAAGAAATATTTTTGTCCCCTTCCATTATATAGCACAGTTGACCTTAAGATAAGGAGATTATCTTGCTATATCCAGTGGGTCCATTATAAACACATTAGTCTCTAAAAGCAGAGCTTTCTGGCTGGTGGCAGTTGGAGAGAAGTAGGAGTGAAAATGGACTTTTTGGGGGGAGACTGACTATAATGAAATAACTAAGGCAGGGTAACTTTATAAATAAGGAGGTTATTATAGCTCTGTTTGGGAGATTTTAGGGTACAACACTGGCATCAGCTCAGCGTGGTTAAGGGCTCTCTTGACTGGATCGCATCATGGCAGGACTGTGTGTATGTAACAGAGATTATCTTTAGAAACAGGAAGCTGCAGAGAGGGAGGAGGGTCCCACAGTCCCTTCTGCAGCACAGCCTTACTTGACCTAAAGGTTTTCCAGGAAGCCCCATCTGTTTAATTTTCCTCCACCTCCTAGTACTGCTACTTTGGGGCCTAAGCCTTCAACATATGAACCGCTGTGGGTGCATACTTTAAACAGGTCCAACCCATCAAAGATACCAAAGATGCACAAGGTACATTTGACACAACATTGTTAACTTTTTTTTTTCCTCATTGAGTTTACTGGTACACTTTAGGCATACAGTACAGTTACGTTCATTTTTGGGATCTTGTACCTTTACGTGACCGGTCTTGGTTCTCATTTTTTCCCCTTGTCCCTGCCCT
>NW_022927545.1:0-249 GCF_012274545.1 Fukomys damarensis | reverse complement strand
ACATGTGTAAATACCAAATAGTTTCTCTCATTTGAAAAATTAAAAGTGTACATAAGCATCAAAATATATAATTGATATTGTATAATAGGAAGAAAAGGTCTAAAAGAGTAGAGATTTAGGAGAGGTACGGAAAAGATAAAAAGGGAAATGAAATAATATGTGAACAGGAAAAACATGTAAACAATGTCTTTGCAAACAGGGAAGGATGGAGTGGGTGAAGGGAAAGCTAGGAAATGGAAAAACGTAATA
>NW_022927544.1:0-281 GCF_012274545.1 Fukomys damarensis | reverse complement strand
GAGCTCCCAGCTTCCCTCTGTGAATGAGTCTTGGTAGCTGATAGCCGCAAAAAGAAGGGAAATAGGCATCTGAGGCCAAGATTCGCACTGTCCTTTAGGACAAAGTTAATGTAGACAGAAGAACACATAAGAGTGTACTGAGAGAAGCTAAACAGATTCTTTTGTTGAACGATTCACAGCAATCATACTAATCTATTGTCACCAGAGAGTAAAATGTCTTCAGACCACCACCAGTCAGCAGATGAGGACGAAGGCTAAAATTATCCGGGCTGATCAGCAAA
>NW_022927543.1:0-388 GCF_012274545.1 Fukomys damarensis | reverse complement strand
ATCTCTGCCAGGTAGAGACCTACAACGAAAAAGGAACACAGTTGTACTCCACATAAGATGTGGACTTCACTGGGAAACTAACAGAGATGCAGCACGTTTCTTTGGGGAGTACTTCACATTCATGAAAGTGACCGCTCTTGCTTTAAACTGCTAAGAGGCCACAGAAACTGTTTCCCGGGGAAAACTGCAGTTTAAACCGCAGAAGCCCTCTGCAAAGCGCGTTTGTGTTCTAATGTCAAACTGAACTTATCTCCAAGTATACAGAGTTCTGGAGGCTTGTTTGCACTCAGACTTGCTAGGCACTCTCTTTGGCCTGAAGGGCATATCTGCTAAAAGTGCCTCACAACTGTGTTTCAATCACTGCCAGGCAGAGACCTACAAACAAAAA
>NW_022927542.1:0-316 GCF_012274545.1 Fukomys damarensis | reverse complement strand
GATTTGACTATGCATTAAAGGCTGGGGGAGCAAATGTAGAATTACTGAACCAATGGGAAGCAATATTACATGTTGAATGAGCCCCGCAGTTCCTTTCACTGTCATGCCATTTTGCACACTGCTTCCAAACCACCATGAAAAATGATTAGGCACAGGATTCGCAATATGCCTAATTCCCAATTACATTTCATGGGTTCTAGCTGGCTGATGGCCTTTTCCATCTAATGGACAGAGCTCAAAAAGAGACATGGTTATTCAACTATAGGACTGTGGAAAATCATGAAAGGGGGAGCAGGAAAATGAGGACCAGGGATGT
>NW_022927541.1:0-512 GCF_012274545.1 Fukomys damarensis | reverse complement strand
AACAGACAAGACACTGACAAGACAGACAGGTGCGACACAAAAAGAAAAGCTTTGATTGTACTACTCGGAGTCCTTGTCAGGGCTGGGGTCAGGGGAGGTTTCCCGGCTCGTCAGCCACTTCAATCCTGACAAACAAGACAGTTGTAACTGGTTCAAAGCTTACCTCTGGAGGCTTTTAAAGGTTTGAGACTCTCCTGCTGGATCCCGCGACAGAGAAACTCGGCTGGATTTACTTTTCCCACTTGGGCATTTCGCTGGGGCCTCCAATATGTAAGACTTAAAGTCTCACTTCTACTCCATGGAGTGTGAACAGCCAAAAAAGCCTCCACGATGCTGGGCCCTAACACCCCATGAGGCTCTGGGAGCTCAATGGAGAAATGAGAAACCTAGGAAGGAACACACCAGACTACATGGTAAATAGACCTTTATTCGTCTGGCAAGATGGCACTCCCAGAGCCAGGGAGCTCAGAGAGGCAAGGAGGTACTTTTTATAAGGTTTTTCTAAACAAAGA
>NW_022927540.1:0-342 GCF_012274545.1 Fukomys damarensis | reverse complement strand
GGGCTTAAGGTTTGAGTTAGTTGTAGGATAAGCTTTAGTGTTCAGATTATTTTAAAGGTGAGGACCAGGGATGGGGTTGTGTTCAGAGTTAGGGTTAGTCTAGGGCTAGTATTAGATTAATGCTTAAGGTAGGATTCATATTAGATTCAGGTTTAAGGCTGAGGTTAGAGCTAGTGCTAGTGGTAGAGATAGGTTCAGTGTGATGGATAGGGGCAGGGTTACTGATGGTGATATAGCCAAAGTCAGGTTTATGGTTATGGTTAGTGCTAGTATTATAGCTAAGGTTAGAGTTCATCTTAGGTTGATGTTTAGGCTAGGGTTAGGTCTGGGGCTAGAATAGGG
>NW_022927539.1:0-588 GCF_012274545.1 Fukomys damarensis | reverse complement strand
CCGTGAAAACCAAGTAAGAGGTGCAAAGGGGAAGCAGCCCCAGGTAAGGCACAAACTGGTGGTTCCCAAAGTTCAGCAAATGAGGAACTCCTCTCTTCAAGTTAGGGATGGAGGGAAACTATCTCAGCTGGATAAAAAGCATCTCCAAAACTCACCAATTAAAAAGTGAGAGAGTGCAGCCTTCTCACCCAGGTGAGAAGCAGGGCAAGCAAGGCTTCTTTCACCTCCCTCGCCCTGGAGTGCAAGGAATCCTAAGGCAGGAAGGCAGGCGGCAGAGGAAAAAGGCATAGATTGGCCGGAAGAAACACTACTGGCCCTGCACATGATGTGATTGCTTACACAGAAATCCTGAGGGACCTGTGAATAAACTCTCCTAGAACTAATAAGAGAGTGCAGTACAGTTACAGGAGACAAGATCAACACAGAAAAATCTACTCATTTCTATTTACAAATAGCCAACATGTGGAGAACAAAATTAAAAAACACAATACCATTTACAACAGCTCCAAAGAAAATGAGACTCCAAAGTGTACACTTGGCAAAGCACGAACAGGATCTGCATGCTGAAATGACAGCTCGCTGATGAAT
>NW_022927538.1:0-207 GCF_012274545.1 Fukomys damarensis | reverse complement strand
TCTGTGTGCTGACAGCTTGACTGCCATGTGGCCATGTTGAGGTGGTGGAACATTTAAGGGGCAGGGTGTAGTGGAAGGTAGTTAAGCCATGGGTCCCCATCCTTGTAAAGGGATTACTGTTGTCTTGTAGGAGTGGTTCAGGTCTGGCCAAGGTAGATTAGTTCCCCTGGCAAATAACTGTTATATTCTCTTTTTGGTTTTTGTTTG
>NW_022927537.1:0-229 GCF_012274545.1 Fukomys damarensis | reverse complement strand
AAGCTTACAGGACCCATTTCCCAAGGTCCTCACACACCTTGAGTGAGCGCTTATATAGCAGAAGAAAATCGCCAATTCCTTCTAGGGATAGTTTTGGGTGAACGTGCCATACTTTTCGCAGTGAGTAGAGGATAACTGGTGCTTTTTCTCAGACCCTTGTTTTGTCGAACCTGTTATTAACAAAGGCTACAAAGATTGGTCTCAATATCAAATGCCTCATGGAGGCCTA
>NW_022927536.1:0-245 GCF_012274545.1 Fukomys damarensis | reverse complement strand
ACCTGTTACATATATATCTTGGTCAGTTTTATCCTCTTCTCTCTTTCCTTCCCCATCTCCACAGAGTCTGCCTCCCTGTACTAATTGGTCTTACTAGGACTTGTAGCACTAGTCTTACTGCTGCCGCCGTATCATAATTTAACTTTATGGGAGGATGACTGACCCGAAAGTTCACCAAGTGCGTTGTTGTTGACCTAAAGTATGGGATCAAAATTATCCCAGCAGCCAGGGCAAGTTTTCCAAAG
>NW_022927535.1:0-263 GCF_012274545.1 Fukomys damarensis | reverse complement strand
AAAAAAAAAAAAATCAGAAGATTTCTCTTTTTTCAGTCAGGGTGAAATCTGAGATGTAACAGTCATTTAGAATCTCTGCTATTTTGCTGCCAATTCAAAGCAGGATAATATAATCAAAAAGATACAAGTTCTTTATAAGCCCATATGTTGCGTATATTGGATATATGAAAAACAAAAAGCCAGTACTACTTTGTATAAAGTGCTTCAAGAAGAGAAAATAAGTCAGCACCTTCCTTAAACATTTAAGAAATAAACTCACCACT
>NW_022927534.1:0-273 GCF_012274545.1 Fukomys damarensis | reverse complement strand
ACCACCTCACTTGGTTGGCGTAAGACTAGGAAAGGGCTCACTGGGCTTAGCAGGGGTGTCATGGTGGCTCGGTCACCCCTGCAGTGGGCTGTGGAAGCGACAGCAGATGAGGAAGTGAGACGGGACCCAAGAGTGATGCTTGGAGAGCCTCTGAAGGGAGAAGGATGGGCCCGGTTAAAGCTGAGCAGAGGCTGGGGGTGGGGGTGGGGTGCATTTCCAAGTTGTCCCCAGGGGTGGGCACGTTTATTGATGAAAGGGATAGTGAGGAGGGGA
>NW_022927533.1:0-214 GCF_012274545.1 Fukomys damarensis | reverse complement strand
AGAAAAAAAACAAAAGAGAAATAATCTCCCAAATTTCTACAGAGATAGTGGCCAGAATAAAGACATGATTAGTGACTCTAGAACAGAAACAGAAAAAAAAAGCAGAGGATCTAAGGGATAGGATGGAGCTGGGGAGTTAGCTCAGTGGTGTCATTCTTGCCTGGCAAGCATAAGATCCTGAGTTCATTTTATGTTACTAGGAAAAAAAAAAGCA
>NW_022927532.1:0-257 GCF_012274545.1 Fukomys damarensis | reverse complement strand
GCAGTGCATTTTAACTGGTAAAGTGTGTCCTTTTGGGGTGCAGATACGTGAATTTTCGTAGATCGCTACATAAGGAGATGACGAAGAGTCAGACACCTGAAAGTCAGTTTCCCTGTGTCCCCGTGTAGTGAAACTTCCGTGTCTGTTACCGTGATTGCTGCTCACCTTGCAGGAGTAGGAGTTACCACCCGACGGAGAATGAAAATCCCACTCCAGGTCCCAGATTTGCCTGCGCTCAGGAAGAGGACATCTCTAGA
>NW_022927531.1:0-212 GCF_012274545.1 Fukomys damarensis | reverse complement strand
CCGTCACCGTAGCTGCCACTCCTGGGCGGGGCCTGCTCACGTGACCGGAGTTGGGACCGCCCCGAAGAGCTGGCCGTGGTACCGATCCGCCCGACACCTTTTCAAATCGCCTCCGTCCCATCCTTCCATCCATCCATCCATCCGTTCATTTATTGATTTCCAACTTTTAAATTTTCGGCAGAGTTCGAGCCTCCCCCACGCAGAAGACCAGC
>NW_022927530.1:0-421 GCF_012274545.1 Fukomys damarensis | reverse complement strand
AGTTTGTACTCTAGTGGTACGTTTTGCTGTACAGACGCACAGGTACACAGAACAAAAACAGGTCGACATCCCTGAAAGTGCACGGGGGCACATTTGTAGACTGCAGTTCTGTTGAAAGCAAACAAAATGATAGAGTTGGCTTAGAGTACATGGCAGTCTATTGTGTCTCCCTGAACTCTGATCAAGTGATTGTAATCATCTATTTTTTCACACATTATAGCTGTTGAGGGTTATTATGTTCTAAGTGATGTGCTAGGCCTTGGCAATACAAAGACAAAAGAGAGATGGCAGCCGCAAAGACAGAGTTTTTCCATCCCTCTGCACTTTTCATCTATGTTCATGGTCACAAGTAGATATATAAAGAAACAAGCAAAAAACCATCACCTACATTTCTGTTGACAGCTGTTAGCATTTGGATGTA
>NW_022927529.1:0-366 GCF_012274545.1 Fukomys damarensis | reverse complement strand
GCTGTGTGAGAAATAAAAATTGTCAAATTTTGACCATCTAAAAGAGCTCTGTCTGGTTCCTGTATTCCTGCGTTGTTCCCGTTCCCGTTCCGAGTGGTCCCCTCCTCGAGCCCTACTAATAACGATCCCGCTGGCCGGGACAAGTGGCCCCCAAATGTGGGGCTCGAGGAACGGTGTCTTCACCCGGTGGACGCTGCTTGGAGAATCAAAAGATCAACACTGAACTGCTGCCCGTACCTGGTGAGCCCAGATCCACGGACATTCTGCCGAGACCTACCTAAGATTAGATTACTTCCTGCCCTATCAGGACGAGTTTGGATTTACGTCCAGTCTGCACAGCCCCCATCCAGCTGTGAGAACAACCTT
>NW_022927528.1:0-222 GCF_012274545.1 Fukomys damarensis | reverse complement strand
GCTGGCTTCACTGCGGTTTCACTTGTTATTTCTTTTGAAGTTTGGAAACAAATCTTGTGACTGAATTCTTTCTAACCTCCAGCAGGAGATCTTCCTACCCCTTGGTATTCGGAAGATAAGTGGGCTTTCTTGTTTGTGTGGGAACCTGCAGTTTCGATGTAGAGTCTTTGTTTCTTAAACCCATGGAAGAGAAAACTTATCTTTTCTGAAAACCAAGCTTTT
>NW_022927527.1:0-231 GCF_012274545.1 Fukomys damarensis | reverse complement strand
AACCAGGCAGACTGGTGTGTTCTGCTTAGCATTGCAGACAGGCCAGACTCATATCATCCTTCACGCAGCAGAACCATGAGGAGCAGCTAGCCACACAGTGAGCTCACTAGCCCCCTGGCCTGCGAGCAGTGGACAGGTGAAGACCGGTTTCAACTCAGAGATACACAGTCATCCTGGTCGGCATGAAGCACACCATTTACTACCTGTTCACCAGATAGTGAGAACCACCTC
>NW_022927526.1:0-929 GCF_012274545.1 Fukomys damarensis | reverse complement strand
AAGGACATCTAGTACTTACTGATTGCAAGCATGGGAAGAAGGTGAGCAGAGTATGCTTTAAAGACATCTAGTGATACAGTGGAAAGCATGTGGAGATAGAGGATATGCAGGGCTGTAAAAAGGGAGGAAGCACTGGTTATCATGATTGGAAAGAACAAACGGGTACTGGGACTGGGTGGCAAGTGACCGCTAACCCATCAGGTCAGTGAGAAGCTGTAATTCAAGGGGGAGGATTTTAATTGAGGTCAGGCTGGCCTCAGCCGCACGTTAACCCAGTAGAGCCCTGTCACTTCACAGACCGGGTCTTAGGTCTCTGTGGAAGCCATTGGGGGAGGAGCTATTCTCACCCAGTCTGCCACCTGACAGGCCCATTTGAGTCGTGGAAGGCTTTGGTTTGACTCCCAATATGAAACAAGATAGTCAAATTATGGAAAACAAGAATCATGTGTCACTTGTAGATGCTAGTTCTGCGCAGGGAATGTCTGCTCTATAAATATCGGCTGAATGTGAACTGGATATGTACTTATCAATTGCACCACCATGAATCTTACCCAGATCAAAACAGGAACACTTGCTGGGGCTAAATGCCTTGCACACTCTCCTTTTTACATATGATCTCTAACTTGTCTACAGAAATATTGGCTTTACTCAAAAATACATCCCAAGTACAATTGCTAATATCTTCCACTGCTATAATTCTGAACTTTTACTGCATTATATCAATTGGTCTTTTACAATAATTTCTTAATCAATGTCTTTTCTGTTACTCTAGCATACTTATATGCTGAAGAAAAGCTTGATGGTAGTTATTTTTTTAAATTAAGTTCTGGACTCTAGAAAACTGCAGATTTTAGATGAAACTTTGATCCAGATCAGATGTCAAAGCGCCTCTAATAGCTGAGATTTTCCTTGGCTTTTTTCATATGATC
>NW_022927525.1:0-721 GCF_012274545.1 Fukomys damarensis | reverse complement strand
CCCGGCCCGACGAGCAGAGGCCGGGCCCCGGGTCTTCTCTCTGCCGCTGCCTGCAGGCCCAGATGTCCTGCACGGTCTCCGGAAGCCACTAACCTCTCCCCCAGACCCTCGGAGCACCTGTGGTCCACGTGCCGGGCGGCAGGCGAGCGGCTGGGCCCGGAGCCTGAGCACAGCAGGCAGGTGCAGCCCTTGGTCTGGTGCCCAGTCGATCACAGCAGCCGGACCAGCAGTCACAGGCCCGAGGTCGCCCAGGAGCCACAGCACGAAGCAGCCACGCACCACACCTACACCACCTGGTGGAGGGAGAGCTGCAAGAGGGAGGGACGAGGGGCCGAGACCCACGGGTGACAGTGGGACCCAGCTGGAGCATGTGGGGAGGAGATGGCTTTGATGAGATCCGAGTGGGACTTGCTTATTTTATTTTTTGAGACTGTCCCAATGAGGCTCTAAGTTGTCAGGCTGGGCTGGAACCTGCCATCCTCCCGCCTCAGCCTCCCAGGGTGCTGGGACTGCAGGCCTGGGCCGCCAAGCCTGGCTCTTCCTGTCACGCTTTACTAGAAGTACCAGAAGGAATCAGGCGGCTGGAAGTCCCCGCAGGTGGGCTCTGCACGCACTGGGCCCACCTCCCACCCCGTGCCAGACCTGAAGGGACGTTGGCCTCATTTTCCTGTGCCTCCTCGCAGCGGGCAGCCTCCCCACGGCCACCTGGCTCCTAGGACCC
>NW_022927524.1:0-2226 GCF_012274545.1 Fukomys damarensis | reverse complement strand
TTAACAAAAAAAAAAAAAAAAAGATTTAATCCAGATGTGTTATTATTCATTTCCTCCACACATTCACTTTGCGGGTCACATGGGTGACCATGCAAGAGGGTTTGCTGGGACTGAGGGGTTTCTTGCAACCTGAGACTTTCAGGCCTAAGACCAGGATGAGATGGCCGCCCTACTCACACACAAGCCTTAGCACATGTATCAGTAATATGCTCTGGTTTACCTGAATGAAAAAAACATTGTTTCGATGCAGAGTGGCCTAGGCAATTTTACAAGATCCCCAGGTGATTCTAATGTGTGGATAAGTTTAGGAGGCTGCTGCTTATTTATCCCATAACATTTTTAGCCTTCTAGTTAAGCCAGAACATTATTGCTGCTCTCTGTTCTATCTTTGCAGTCTCAGAAGACAAAGAGGCTGTAGTATATGAGTTTAGAAGTGGCTCATTAAAGTGGAAAGGGTGTGGATTTTGACATCAAAGAATTTGGAACCAAATTCTGTTTGCTCATGACCCAGGGACATTCATGTAACCTCTTTCAACTTGAATCTCCTATCTAAATCTAGGAATGTCTTTCAGTGTTACAAATTAAATGGAATAATGTCAGTGAAAGCAAATAGTGCCTCTGTTTAGTTTTTACTTCCTTGCTTATACTCTAATATCAAGACCAATATCTGTGGAAGGTATAGAGGGTGGTTTGCCGTCTCTGATGTGTTCCTTGAGCAGTTTACCTCCTCTTGAAATCACCATCATGAAAACAAAGTATAATAACAGAAAAATTTGTGTTAGTGGAAGTAAATGGCTGCTAAGAGTCTTAATTTTTTCTTATCCTGAATGCTGTTGCCTGTTTTAATTTGACAAAACTCTTGACCATGAGAGATAGTGGTTTTGTAAAACTTTTCATTAGTATAGCTGCCTAGTGCTTTGCTTAAAAACAATATTTTCTGCTTTAACTCTTTGCTGTGGCCATTTCATGGTATCAAGACATTGGAGTGAAGCTCTGTCACTTAGAGCTGACAACCTGGCCATATTTTTCCCACTGGAAAAAAAGGCCACAGTTGAGATCTTTTGAAAAATTTTGCTTTTATTAGTATGTATTTGCAGTCTATTATCATGGAAGGTTGGTTGGTACATGTAAATTACACATCTTAATTATTTTTACTTCCCCTTCCTCTGCCCCACTTCTCCCTCCCAAATTGAGATTGAATGATGTTCTGGCAGTACTTGAAGAGCTTTTATACAAAAAATGATAGCCAGCTGTTCTTCATCTTTACAGAAAAGAGATCCACCAAAATTAGAAAAGGACCGCTAAAGGATTTAGTTTCCACATAAGATTCTTCCAAATACCACGAGTTATTAGGTTGTCTTCTGAATCATCTGAGACAGTAAAGACTCTTAGTCTTTGGAGTCTATGAGAATGGAGTACATTCTCATCTGTCGGAGATGTGTTTTCTTTTGAATCAGTAAAATAGTGTCCTAGGCCAGTTTGTGATTTCTTGAAATACATCATGCCCTTCCCATAAGGCAGAAAATGAAAAAGAAATCATTTTTCCTAGGAAAGAATACCTCATTCTTCTGTTTTCTTCTATTTGCTTAATGGCTACTAGCCATTGATAAACAGAA
This sequence comes from Fukomys damarensis, assembly GCF_012274545.1. Lineage (NCBI taxonomy): Eukaryota > Metazoa > Chordata > Mammalia > Rodentia > Bathyergidae > Fukomys > Fukomys damarensis. The sequence goes on along the minus strand of NW_022927524.1, from coordinate 610 downwards.
GGGATTCCACGCTCCATTTTATTAGCTCTGTAAACTTGAAAAAAGCTTCTATCAGTCTCAATTTCCTAAGCCATAAAAGGAAGACGAACTTTCCTCTAGAAAGATCATATAAAAAGGCAATATGAAATGTAAAGCAAAACAAACTCTAAAGCACCACACAAATCTTAGTTTTATACAAGTATAGAAATAAAATTAAATTCTTTTGTATTGAAAATAAAACATTTTCCTGCTTCTTTAATTCTGACTTTCTATTAAATAAAACTAGTATGAAACCTGGATGTGTTATTGTAGAAAACTTGGGTTCTTAGTATATGTTTTTGATAAAGATAAGTAATAGTTCAGTCCAGTGGAAAAGCATGATTTCTGTTTCATGTTTTTGTTTTCAATTTTTTAGTCCTTCCCCCACCCCCACCAATTCCCAAAGTTGGTTTGAAATCTAGCTGAAAAAATAATGGAGTTTGAGCCCAGGAGATTTTCTTCTTGTGCCTTCAGTTCATTTCATCCAAGTATTGACTGGTACATTTTTTTCCTGTGTGTGTGTGTGCGTGTGTGTGTGTGTTGTGTGTGTATTTTTTTTTCTCCAGAAAATAATTTTGTGCTTTGTATAAAC
>NW_022927523.1:0-877 GCF_012274545.1 Fukomys damarensis | reverse complement strand
CTACAAATGCAAGTCATAAATGTAATAATTCCTCAGGATGAATGTAATTGTGTATCACAAGCATATACTAATATAAACATTGAGAAAATTTAATTTTTTTTTGAGACAGGGTCGTCTCACTATGTAGTTGAGACTGATCTGGAACTCACTATGTAGTCCAGGGTGGTTGTGAACTCACAGCGATCCTCCTGCCTCAGCCTCCCAAGTGCTGGGTTTACAGGCCTGCACCACCACACCACACCAGGCAGAGAAAATTTAATATTAATAATCACATTGAAAGAAGGAAATATTTATTTAGTTTTAATATATTTCTTAACTCAAATATAAAAATATTTCAACATTCAATCAACTAATAATTATTAGTCATTAATGTTAATATCAACACAGTGATTGATAAATATGAATTCTTAATACAATAATAATAGTAAATTATTAACAGTATTTGGCATTTTTTTCTTATCAGGTCTTTAGAAGCTGATATGTTTCTTTTGACATAAATGTGATTTATTTTTATGTTAGAATTTTTGAAAACCTATCTCAGATTTATTCTGCTGTTTTTATAATTAACTTTATTGGTACATTTCAGATAGACATAATGATAACATTCATCGTAGGGAATTTGTACCTCTACATGACATATCTTGAGCCTTCTTTTTTCCCATTCACCTCTCTTCCCTTCAACCCCCCTTGCCCTCCTTATTTACAAATCTTCATTTCCATTTTGTCTTTCTTTTCTCCTTTTTAAAATTTCCCTTCTTTCCTTTACCTCTCCCTCCTATCTTGTTCCCCTTACCATTTGAATATTTTCTTCCTATTTCACAACATCTACTGCACATTTCGGTCCTCATTTACATTTTCAGTTTCTCACACCAGAGAA
>NW_022927522.1:0-215 GCF_012274545.1 Fukomys damarensis | reverse complement strand
GGTTATAAACATCATCCTTCTGGATATAAACCATAATTTGATTAAGAGCAACTAATATGCTAACCTACAAAAGGAGTGAGGTGAGGAAACAGAAAAGTTTTTCCTCAAACTGATAAATTCAAAATCAGTGATTTCAAAATTACTGGTATAATAGAACATTTTATAAGCAATTTTATAAGTTCCTCAGATAATAATTTTACGGTCAATATCTTAAT
>NW_022927521.1:0-325 GCF_012274545.1 Fukomys damarensis | reverse complement strand
TTTGTCCTCACAGCCATAGTTTCATGGACAATGAGTGTACCGTTTAATGGGAGAGTCCCACAGGGAGGCCATTTGGTTCCTGATACGAGTTGAAGTGGTAATAGTGTGCACGGGGAGTCTTTTCCATGAAAGCGGCGACCAGCATAGCACCGTGGACTTGCAGTGAGAACTGGAGGAGCTGGGCACGGATACACGATGATGTTCACTCATTCACTCACTCCAAGGATGTCTGAGGGAGAAGAGGAAGTGTCATGGTGAGCAGCCTCAGATTATCAAGTGGAGGGGAGCACTGAGGGCCACGTGTCAGGGAGAAGACCCCGAGAGC
>NW_022927520.1:0-237 GCF_012274545.1 Fukomys damarensis | reverse complement strand
TGAATGTAACTGTACTGTATCCCTACAATGTACCAATAAACTCAATTAAAGCTGAAAAAAAAACCCTAAAAATAGCACTACTCTGTGATTCAGCTATCCCTGTCTTGGACATATAGCCAAAGGAAATGAAGTCAGATTGCAAAAGAGTTACCTGCATACTCAGGTTTATTGTAGCACTATTTACAATAACCAAGAGATGTAACAAACCTAGATTCCCATCAAAATATAAATGAACAA
>NW_022927519.1:0-500 GCF_012274545.1 Fukomys damarensis | reverse complement strand
GGGGGGCATCTAAATAGAAGCCATAACACTTAGTCACCCCATCCAAAACTGATCTTCTGTTCTAACCTCTGTATTTACCATCTGTACAATTTTCTGTAAACTCAATGCGACATTGTGTATTAGTGTTGAAATCTTATTTTATTTTTCTTATTAATATATTTACATTTTATCTCTTCTTGGACTAGAAACTGCCAGGAGGTAATTACTCATACCTTTGTGTATGAAAATTTTAAATTTTAGATTCATAATCATCGGGCAAAGCAACCTAAGATATAGGCGGGACATCAAATTATTGTTATAATATAGTTATACAATCACTATTCTCTCTACCCAATTTCAAATTATAGTAATAGAAGTACAGATTATCTGGTAGGCTTTAACACATTCCTTCCAGTTTGAAACACTGGTGGTACATGCATGACTGTCACATCAGGTAGCTTGGACCCACCAATGGTACATTCATGACTATCACATCAAGTGGCTCTACCACCCAAGGGGGC
>NW_022927518.1:0-203 GCF_012274545.1 Fukomys damarensis | reverse complement strand
TGAGTGTAAGCTTGTCCAAAAGGATCTTTAGGGATGTAATTTCAATTCTAGATCTCATTGCTTTATGAGTTTTAGGGATACTCCATCCAAATCCAACTTGGCACTGTACTTGCCCTTCTTAACATTTACAAAATTCATTCGTCCCTTCCAAACTATACTCTTATGAATAAAATATTTGGATATGGATTTGGTACTCAACCAGA
>NW_022927517.1:0-258 GCF_012274545.1 Fukomys damarensis | reverse complement strand
ACAAGTGCTCTCTGGTCAGCTCAGAGTCCCTACTAAGGAGCACCTGTGTATCGGAGGGATTGGGACCACCTGTGGGAATTTAGAAATCTAGAGCGACCAATGTGCAAATCAAGGACTCATTGAGCAAAGCCATAGAGGGTCAAACCCTGCCCCAGTGTGTTCAGGAAACATGGAATCAGTTGAAGATAACTATCATGATTGACAATTAAATGTCCTTTGCTCTGTTGGGTTGGGGGTTACTTGGAAGCTAGTCATCCT
>NW_022927516.1:0-202 GCF_012274545.1 Fukomys damarensis | reverse complement strand
AACAGCGGGTCTATCTGCATTATAATCTTCTCCCTGTTGCTTGTGTCCTACGGTGTCATCTTGCTCTCCCTGAGGAAGCACAGTTCTAAAGGGAGGGGGACGGCTCTGTCCACCTGTGGGTCCCACGTTGCTGTCGTGCTTTTGTTCTTTGTCCCCTGCATATTTACATATGCTCGACCTCCCTCTGCCTTCTCCTTTGACA
>NW_022927515.1:0-1242 GCF_012274545.1 Fukomys damarensis | reverse complement strand
CTTGTAACAGATTAGACTCTGCAGCCAAGTTCCTTCAGGTTCCCCAAGGAGACAAAACTTCACAGCCCTCTCGATCAGGTCACAGCCAAGACTGAGCTCTCTCTGGGCCCAGGGCCCAGAGGCTCACACTGCAGGCGTGAATGTGCTGGACAGTCAACATCAGACCCAGTCTCAGGCTCCAGGGCTTCCTCACACTTTCCTCCTACATGATCAACAGTGGAAACAGCTCCTGGGAGAGCTGGGGGAGATGGTGAGATGGTAATGGGAAGAGGGACCATTCACTCCAACATTCAGTGTTGAAAGAAAGAATAAATTACTCGGGCAACCAGAAACCATAATCTCATCTTGAGTTTCCATCTGACTGCAGTCAGAATGGCTATCAAGAGTACAATGGTGGTGAGGATGGGTTGGGGGAAAGGAACCCCCCATCTCACTGCAGAGGGGAAGATAAATTAGGGCAGCCACTCTGGACGTGAGCATGGAGGTTCCTCAGAAAACTAAAAATGGAAATTCCATTTGATCCTGATAGACCACTCCTCGGCATATACCTGACAGAATCAAAGTCAACACATTATAGAGATTCATATCTATTTACTGTGTCACAATCCATAATAACCAAGATACGCAACCAGTCTACATACCCATCAACAGATGACGGGATAAAAAAAGCTTAGTGTAATATACATAACAGAGTATTATTCAGTCACAAGGAAGGATGAAAATCTGTCATTTGCAAGAAAATGGATGGATCTTGAGAACATCGTGTTGAGGGAAATTAGCCAGACTCAGAAGACAAATATCTCGTATTCTTACCAGTGTGTGGAATCTAAAAATGATGACATGAAAATGGAAGGGAGATTATAGCTGGGAAAGAGAAATGGGATAAGGGGGAGGTGATGGAGTGTCAGAGTGGGCACTAGGAAGGATGATGCCAGCAAAGTATGCTCGATACACTGGACCCCCCACACGTGAATCTTGGAGGGAGGAAGGGAAAAGGCATGACTGCGGCTGGAACTGATCAGAGTACTTCTGTGTGTACACAAATCTGCCAAGAGGAAATCCCTCAAAATAATTTTTTAAAAAGCTGTTCTTTTGTTCTCCAAAGAGTACTCTTGCACATGAAGACGTTCATGCTTCCTCATACTGCATTCCGACAAATAGAGGGTACACAGGATCGGGGCCCCAGCCCCACCTCATGTTCCCATTCCCCATCTCTGCAGCACTGGACCCAGCACTGTCCCC
>NW_022927514.1:0-290 GCF_012274545.1 Fukomys damarensis | reverse complement strand
ATGATACCCAGTTGTTTGGTCAAACACTATTCTGCATGTTGCTGTGAAGGTATTCTGTGGATGAGATTAGCATTTAATTGAATGCATTTAGACTCATGCACGGTTATCCTCCAGAATGGGGTATGCTTTATCCAATCAGTTGAAGGCATTAGGAATAAAGACTGAGGTCACCCTAAGAGGAAAAGCATTCTCCTCAAACTACAATATAGAAACCCTTCCTGAGTTTACAGACTGCTCTCCTGCAGAACTCAGATACAATGAATCGGTTCTTATCTGAGTTTGTCAACTGC
>NW_022927513.1:0-344 GCF_012274545.1 Fukomys damarensis | reverse complement strand
TTTTGCTGCAAATCTCTTCGTTATTTTTCTCATTGCTAAGACAAAATATCCAACACAGAAAGTTAAAGGAGGGACAGGTGTATTGTAGCTCACACTTTGTAGAGTTCAGAGCATTGTTGCCTGGTTTCGTGGCAGCATGGCAGAAGCAGAGTAGGCAGGCAGAAAACAGCAAGTAGCCAGCAGCAAGCAGCGACTTTCTCTTTGTCCTTTATATTTTATCCCTAAACTCGGGTAGCACTCACACCCAGGCTGGGGCTGCTTTAATCCTAACATTGCACCGAGAGTCAGTCCCAGCATCACACACTCTAGATCCGGCCACCTCCAAAAGCTCTACCTATGACCGT
>NW_022927512.1:0-217 GCF_012274545.1 Fukomys damarensis | reverse complement strand
TTAAAAAATCATATTCCTGGCCCCATTTACCAAAATTCTATTCCAGAGGTGTATGGATAGAACACAGGGATCTAGATTTTGAACAAGTAGCCCGAATGGTGTAATTGCACGAAGTTTGTAGGCAATTGAAAAGACTTGCTTTGTGCAAAATGTCATTAACCGTGCACCTTGTACAAGTCTCTAGGGTTCGTATTTCTACCTTTGTCTGAAAAAAATG
>NW_022927511.1:0-345 GCF_012274545.1 Fukomys damarensis | reverse complement strand
GAGGAGGGACTTGTACTCCTACATCATTCCTCAGCCTGGACGTCCACCTAACACCGACACCCAAGGTCCAAGCCTCCGGACACTACTCAGGGAGGAAAGCGGGGTCACCTATCCCGTCCCGTACATCGAGCGCTAACCCTCCTCGCTGGCCAGTCGCTGCCCACTATAGCCAGGCCTCCATGGGCAGGTCCCGGGAAGCACACATTCGACCCCACCTTCAAGAAGGGCGCTGCCCTCACCTTCCCTCGCTCTGGCAAACTACCTGGAAGGTGAATTCCGTCAGGGTCATGCACACCAATCCTAACCCTAACCCTAGCCCACAGCCTGATTCCTCGGTTGCCGTGG
>NW_022927510.1:0-1157 GCF_012274545.1 Fukomys damarensis | reverse complement strand
AAAAAAAAAAAAAGACCAAAGATAGCAATGCTTGCCAGAGCACAGTGATGTGATCTAATTTATCTTGTGTGTATTGCTCAGAAGAGAGTCTCCAGACCAACATCCTTGTTGTGAATCATCTTCCTTAACCCCACCAGGACCAGGCTCCATTTTACAGACATCCCATTGTATCCTCACCAAGCTCCCTGATGTTCCTTTAGGTAGGCAGGAATGGACACCCCCATCCCTTTTTCTAGTGCAGGTACAGAGGGGCTCAGAGAGCTGAAGGATGTGCTCATAAATGGTAGAACCAGAATGAGAAAGAAGCTAGTTTTCTAGACTCACTGACCAAGAACTCTCAGGAAGATTCCCATAGAATCTACCCAGAATGTAGGACACTTGTTACATAAAAGAAGAGCAGAATGTATTAACGTGGATGAAGAAAGAAAAGCTCCACTGTCCTTTGGCAGAGGCCAGAGTGATGATGGTGGCTCCCTCTGTTGAAGTCAGCACAGGTAAGGATCCTGACTTTGTCATTCCTACCATGATAGCATTAATGAATATTTAGTTGGAATGTATGCCCATAAAAAAGTTGGGTGGAGACTGCCAAAACCTCAGACTGAGATGACCTTGGTCATAGATCTCCTGAAATTTATTCTAATTGCTGTTTATTTTTAAACCAATTAAAGGTGTGAAAGCAATTGAAAGGCTTTTCCTTCCCTTGCAAATGTTCTCTGTCTCTCTTTCTTTGCCACCCGCATCACTTCCTGTAGCTTCAGAGAGAGACAGATTGTACCCATGGGATATCTAAAGAGGTCTTCTTGCCTCCTTTTTCTAATTGCTTTAAGAGTCTATTCAGACTTTCCTTACAGTGGCCATTGGAGCTATTCTTTCACAGAGAAGGAATAGGGAGAAGTAATATGTAGGAAGATGTTTTATTTTCTGTGCTTTTTCCCTGTCTGGGCTTCTGGGTCTCTGCCAGGGCTGGAGAGAATTGTGTCCTTGTTTTCCCTAGGGCTACATTATGTACCCAGGCACTTGGCTGAGGCCTCTCTGCAGCACTAATCAGTTTGCATTACGAGGAACTTTTTCCAAAGCTGTCTCTACCACTGCACTGTGAACTCCCACTGAGCCACTGGCCAAACCTGATTCATTGTTCTCTCTGGGCGCAGAATCTG
>NW_022927509.1:0-1628 GCF_012274545.1 Fukomys damarensis | reverse complement strand
CACTAGTTTTACATCTTCTCTAACTCTGTAGCATTTCCTGACAGCAACCACTGGGATGCCCTTGTGTTAAGGTTCTTTACCAAGAGGGACAGAGCAAACTCATCTGCTCAAGATCACTCTGAATCTATTTCTAGCAATATGCGAAGTCTGTATGCAATGGAGAAGGCTCTTTACACATCTTTCACTCCTCACTTACGAAGGACAGTTGCAACAACATGCATAAATCAGAACACCTACACTTCTCAAAGTGCTGTTTGTATATTTAGGAAACAAACATATGTGTCCCCAAAAGAACTGCTTTATGTTCCCTTAATTATTTTTCCTTTCACTGGGTTCCATTTTTCCCATCTTATACACTGATGGCAGATTAACGTCTTAGGAAAACATTGTAAATATATACTCTGTATTACACTCCTCATACCCTGAAAACACTTCTATCATAGGATTCATTTTGTTATCCTTTTCACTGGTATGATGTTTGTGAATTTCTTGAGTAGGAAGAAACGTAATACACATTTTTCTCTTACCTTACTATAAACAAAGAATAGTTTTAAAATAAATGAGCACCTCCTTTTAACAAAGCTGTAAATGCTTCCCTATAGCAAAGAAGTCCACGCTTCTAGTTACCACTTGAGTTCCTTGTAATATGTGTATGCACACACACACATTGTGTAGACTGGAATTTATACACACACATGCATATCAGCACACACACTGTGTCCTGAAATTCATACATATACACATATATCTCCTAATTTTCATAGCAATATACTTTACAGAGGAGAAATTTATAGTTACATTAATAGTGCAAGGTTGTAGCTATACAAAGTATGCAAGGCACAATGCCCTCTGTCTGGGTTAAATCCCATGCCCCTTCCACCATGAAATCACCTCAACATCACCTCTGTTTTAGTGAGACTAGCACTGGAAGTTGATTACAATGCCTGGCCCTCCTTATTGGTCCAATTTAATTTCACCCAACTCTCTCATAAATAACTTGCTCTTTCGTAATTATAGTAAGAACTACCTTTCCACAGGTCCTTTTTACTCAAACACACTGCCAGGGCTTCCCGTTAAAATGGAGATTCCAAGTCCACAGCTCTAGAGAGGTACCTAAAATTCTGCATTTCTACAAGGTGTCAACTTTTGCTGATGTGCTGGTTTGTAGCCCCCATATCGAGCATGAAGTCCTGGAGCATCCTTCTCCTACCATCTCTGACCCTTTTCTGGACAATGCGCTCTTCACTGTTCTTCTTGGTTGCACTAAGAGTAAGTCCTCTCTTCCATGCCTCTCCCCAAATTCCATTTCATTCTGACACTTATGGGATCCCAGAAACATGCCATTAGCTCTTTGGATTAATTCCTTCGTGCACTTCTGATTATTTCTGTGTGTACACATTTGTCTCAGTCAACTAGATAACTCAGAAGTATAGTTTCTTACACCTTCTCTATTTCCTGTTGCACTCAGCACACTACTGTTCTTCAGAAGCGCAGCAGATAATTTCTGGTTCCTTTCTTTTGCTCAGAAACCCTTTTCCATACACACTTTTCCTCCTTTCTCTTCCACAGAGCTCTGTGACTACACTGTTAGCAGCTATGTCCTAATGTGCATTGCCCACAACAAACAG
>NW_022927508.1:0-211 GCF_012274545.1 Fukomys damarensis | reverse complement strand
GTGGTTTTGGGGTAAAATCTTAAAATTCCAGATCAATGTCATGTGCTTTTCCCATTTTCTAGTTATATTTTCTAGTTTTATGTTTATGTCTTTAATCCATTTTGAATTAATCTGTGTACATGGTATGAGTTAAGGGTACAACTTCATATCTTACTTATAAATTCTTACTAAATTGCCTAGGCTGACCTTGAACTCGCCATCCTTTTTTTTT
>NW_022927507.1:0-263 GCF_012274545.1 Fukomys damarensis | reverse complement strand
ACTTAACAAACATGGAGTTACTAAAGTTAACAATACTTACAACTAATATTCATGATTCCCACACTCCGTCCACGCTCGACAAGACCAGGCTCTTGCCTGTCACCAGCCCCGCTCCAAATCTCTGTTCAGATTCCCAGTGCCTGGCTCCTGTGCGGGAACCACAGCCCTGAGGCACAAAGGCTGTAAGGGAGGGGAGGCAGGCCAGGTGGGGTTCAGAGACAGAGCTCAGCCCAGGCCACAAGCACTCCTGGGCATCCTGGAGA
>NW_022927506.1:0-221 GCF_012274545.1 Fukomys damarensis | reverse complement strand
GAGGAAAAAAGAAAGAGTTCAGATATTAGGGGTGTGCACTTTTGCTTACTCTTTTGGAACAATGCCATCATCATGGGAGGAAGCCATGACTGGTGTGCTAGACTGTGAGGTCATATGGGGCGGGATCAGCCTCATTCATCTGAGCGCATAGATGTGCGTGTGCAAGAGCCCAGACGAGATCATCAAGGCTGTGGATTCGATCCACAGATCTACGCAGGCAC
>NW_022927505.1:0-224 GCF_012274545.1 Fukomys damarensis | reverse complement strand
ATTATAAATATCTATATAGAGAAATTTATTATTAGCAGATCATCTAAACATTTCCTTATAGGTATACAAGGATACTTTTTAATTATAAAATTAAATAAGGCCTTAAAAATGTGTATTTTATTTTTTTTTTTTATTGAGTTTATTGGTACATTTAGGGATACTGTATTTTATTTTTAAATATATCATATCTTTGATTCTTAAAGAAGACTAAGTTTATACCAATT
>NW_022927504.1:0-234 GCF_012274545.1 Fukomys damarensis | reverse complement strand
CAGGAGTTAACTGATGTACATCATGCTAAAAAAAGAGTCACACACACACACACACACACACACACACACACACACACACACGCGCGCACACGCACACACAGCATCTCCCTTGCTTCCAAGAAAGCCATGTGATCAAACAAGACCAAGACTCATCCTGACAGATGACATTGTCAAAAGAGTTAAGAGCTTCTGTATGTAGTTCCAAAAATAAACCCTAGAGAGCTTTAACTGACT
>NW_022927503.1:0-392 GCF_012274545.1 Fukomys damarensis | reverse complement strand
TATTAAATGTTTTGGGTGCAATTATTTTATTTAAAGTTTAAAAATGCTTTACATATATTGACTGTCAGCAGTCATCACATACTTGATGTGAACATTCTTTATGCTATTTCATTAATTATATTTTCATTTTATTAATGATATTCTTGGTATCATTTCATTGAATGATATGCTTGGATAAATATTTTAATATTGGCGGCAATTCTGTATTTGTGGTTTGGTATTTACCCTTTTTTAGTAATGAGGTCAGATTCTATTCGCCCACACTTTATCACCTATTATCTTGCAGTACTATGGTTTCCTCCATTGCAAATTTTTCCACGTGGTGTGAAGCAGGATTTCAGTTTACTTCTTTGTAGTTTGGGATGCAGTTTCCAAGTGTTTGGCTATGCACC
>NW_022927502.1:0-970 GCF_012274545.1 Fukomys damarensis | reverse complement strand
TGGACGGCATCTGTCATCCTAATGACCACATCTCAGAAGTCAATAAGCAGGTGAGTGGACACTGTGTAGTTGACCTCTATATATAATTTTAAAAGAGACTGAGGCATTGTAGCCGCTAATGTGAATTTGTCAGTGGTTTTCATTTACATCACAGTGTTACCAAAGTATTTCACAGGATTCTAGGATGGACATCACCATCCATCTTCAGACTTTCTTATTATCTTCCCCCTGGGAAGCTCTGAGGTCTGAAGCAGACTTCTATGTCTCCTCAGTTGCACTGGGACTACTTTTCTCCCATCAGTTTCTGGTGTTTACACTCCAAAAATGGTGTGAATGGCATCTCATGGGACTGGTCCAGGTCTGCCTGGGTTGTCCTTCACTCTTGACAAAGTGCTCTGCCTCAGGCCCTCTTGCAGACCTCTACACAGTCCTGTTTTTGGTATGGTCCAATATCTTGGGTAGACTTTTGCATACTTTCGGAAGCAGTGCTCCTTTTCTTCTCTCCTACCTCTCAGAGATGCTCCTTCCTCCTTTCCTACTATTTGCCTGCTCACCAAGCTCACACTGGTAGCTCCCTCCATTCCTTGTATCTTTCTTCCAAATTCCCAGTCTGTTTGCTGTGTGGCAGCATTGTGTTAACCCCTGCAAGCCCACTGTGCATTCCATTGTGCTCACTGAGCCAATGCAAGATCAGGTGATCATCGAACTCTCCTTCCTTCCTCACATCCACAAGTTCCTATTGCCCTGGCTGCCTCCACTTCACATTCCCAGTCCTCATTTTCTTTCCACTTCTTTACCTGGCTTTGCACAGTTCTGTACTTCACCATGCATGTCTCCCATTTCCGGTGTGTCCGTTAATTAGAAAGAGGATGATGGCCATCAGATAGCACTGTTGAAATGTAATTTAGGCTTAGCCAAATTGGAAATCATGTACGTCATCATGCTTCAACACGTTTTGAAAGCGCTGTGG
>NW_022927501.1:0-231 GCF_012274545.1 Fukomys damarensis | reverse complement strand
TTTTATTACACCTCCTATATTCTCTGTCTCCCTCCCTCAAACACACGTATGCCCACACACACACATGCATGCACACACATATCACAAATGCCAGCTAAACTCATGGTGAAATCGAGACTAGGAGATCTTAGTTAATGGTACCACCCTCCACCCACACCAGGTCATCTATGTCATCTGGGAGTTACTGTAGAGTCTATTCATGAGATTCCACTAATTTTACCTTATTATTTC
>NW_022927500.1:0-207 GCF_012274545.1 Fukomys damarensis | reverse complement strand
AAAAATATGTGTAACAGCCTAGGCCAATCTTTACATAAAGAGGAGCCTTGATCGAGGTTATTTGCAATACTCTTCCCACCTGTTGTGCTCTGTTCCTTTGAATTAATCCTTCTATTGCCAAGGAGGCCCATCCCCAGTACTGCAGAGATTTTAAAAGATGAATCATTTCATTTTGGTACAGAAGGCTTGTGTCACATTTATACTTTT
>NW_022927499.1:0-366 GCF_012274545.1 Fukomys damarensis | reverse complement strand
GTGTCTTGCTTAATTGTTTTCTCATTTTTATTTTTGTTGTTGGGTTGTCCCTGGTTCAATTTCTGGATTATTACTTAAATCTTCCTGATACATTTGTGCTTTAGCTGTTGAGTTTCTAATGACTCATAGACATTTTCATTTTCATAATATCAGAGAAAATAACTCATTAAATCAGTCACAATTCTTTATCCCAATTGATACAATCAGCAGCATAATAGGATCAAGCACAACTTGCAAATTGGGCACTTGTGGTAGTCATTAATCTATCACCTTTAAACCATGTGCATTAAATTATAATCAAGAAGCAGCCCAAAATATGTTTGCAGTGAATACACTTTTCAATACAACATCTTAACCATTTAGGAT
>NW_022927498.1:0-821 GCF_012274545.1 Fukomys damarensis | reverse complement strand
GTAATATCTCAGGCTTTTATTTCATGAAGATTTTGCTAAATGACTAATTTATATGCAGGAAGAAAAATATTTTACTTTATTTTTACAAATACAATCTGAAAACATAAACTGATATAAATTCATTACTCTGGAATTGTTATAGACTCATAAAAATATAATACAGTACTTATTGTTTATGAAATATCATTCCATCAAAGAATTCAATGAAGGAAATATAAATTGGATCATGAAAAGATTTCTAGTCATGTGTGAGTATAGACACAATTCATTATAGCCTAAAAAAGCATTAGATCTCTAGAAACTTCCCTAAAGGCTCACAATCCTCATTATCAAATCATGAGAACTAGCACAGCTGTTCATGTCAGCATTAAAATGATTAGGTTCAAATGGGTTTCACTATGAACAATAAGAGATTTTTCTCTCACATCTGCCAAGGTTCCCACTGTCTGTTTTTATTTTGCTTGAGGTATGTCTCGCGAAAACTTTAAAAGATGAGACTGTGGCTTCCACTTACAGTTGTTAGGACACAAACAGCAGTTAGAAAACTTAAAAAAGAGGTTGCGTTTTGTTCTTGATTGGCAATAAAATTTAGAGATGAAATGATACATATTTTAATATATAGCTGATATATTTTAATACCATCTGTATATGTACAACAGATACACATATGCATTGTATGTTTGTGAGTAACTGCTATTTCTGCATTATTGGCATCTGCAAATTTATTTATATTGCTTTATTCATAACTATATTATTTTCCAATAATATATTTTTTCAACACTAAGATGTTTTTCCTCCCTGCATATTTGTCAATAGAAAAG
>NW_022927497.1:0-455 GCF_012274545.1 Fukomys damarensis | reverse complement strand
TACCAATATACGCAGTGAGGGAAAAAAAAAATCCCTGAACTCCAGCATTCAGATGTGTGGCTCCTTCCCTTGGGTAAAATGACAATTCATGATGGGTCGTGCAATCAATTTTAGCAGAAGCAGGGTGACCTGAGGAAGACAAGGCTACCTGTGGCAGAGTCCCTCGCCTGGGATGTACTTTACTGCTCAGGTTGGTCATAGGAACTGCAGAAGGGCTTTCTAAAACAATGAAGGTTCAATAAAGCTCAATGACCCTGCCTGGTCATCCCTACCCCTTCGTGACACAGAAGGCTATCTAGTAGCACAGTCATATTCTTCAGCCACTCAACAAGGACCCAACACTTGCAACAAGATTCTGAAAGTTTGTGCGGAGATTTCACTACACATCCCATCCCAGGGGAGCACACCGAGGCAACTGAGGGAATATCAAACACAATTAGATCCTAGACTGAGTC
>NW_022927496.1:0-270 GCF_012274545.1 Fukomys damarensis | reverse complement strand
ATGCTAAACAATTAGTTTTTATTTTAATACAAAAAATACGAACTATGCAAAATAAGTATATATTCCAAAAAGAAATTGGATTTTACAGAAATATAATAGAAATATTTTTGTTCCTGCTATTTAAAAATGTTATTACCACATTTAAACAGTAATTAAATAAAATCATTACTATCACTTCTAGATATTCATCTTATAACATTGGTTTTAAAAATGAAGCAGAGTTGTATCCTGTATTGAAGAGTCTGTTTATAACGCTGCTAAAGGAGCAAA
>NW_022927495.1:0-209 GCF_012274545.1 Fukomys damarensis | reverse complement strand
GTTCAATACCATTCCTATATCACCAGCACTCTGGTAAGCAGAGGCAGGAGGATCACAAGTTCATGCTCAGCCTGAGCAGCTTTGCAAAATTCTGTCTTAAAAAGAGAGTTCTTAGGAATGTAGCCCAATAGAAAGGCCCAAGAGAGAGGCCCTGGTTTTAGTCTCCAGTAAGGGGTAGATATCACAATGTTAATAAACAGAATCCTACT
>NW_022927494.1:0-217 GCF_012274545.1 Fukomys damarensis | reverse complement strand
ACAGTGCACAGAGAAATTAAATGGTAATTTGGGAGTTCAATGGAATCGAGGACCAAGCTTTATTTCAAGATGGAAGATATTTGAAAGTAAAGGTATATAGCTCAGTTGGAAAGCGCTTGCTCACCATGCACTAGGCTGTGGGTTTGCTCACCAAAGTACTCCTCCACCCATAAGTGGTAGGTACAGTATTTGATTGTCTGCAGATGTTAAGAGTACA
>NW_022927493.1:0-1713 GCF_012274545.1 Fukomys damarensis | reverse complement strand
CCTGGACAAGCTGTTCAAAACTTTAAAAAGTGAGGCTCCATTATAAATTTTCAAATTGTCAGATCCCATATGATAATCTAATGCTGTAACAGTACCTGTAGAGTAAAATACAACTCCATGCTTTTTTAAGAAAGTGAAGAATTTATTTCATATCTATGTGGTGCATGGACCGGGTGGCAGCTCCCATGGCTTCTGCCACTCTGCTGTCTAAGCAGCTTTAAGCACTTACAGGACCCCAGCAAACAGGTATAGAGGCTCTGCAGGCCTCCCCACTTACCTGAAGGTGATGGAAAAGCATGTTCCACCTGCTCAGAAGAAATAATAACTTACTTATTGATGTAAAGAGGGGGTTTCTCCTTTCTCTGTAGCTTCCTCGGGATGTACTAAGCTGCCTTACTTATTTTATTCTTCTCTTTGAGTCTACTACTTCTCTTCCTCCCACAGGACCCACAACAAACGTAAGCACACCCTCACACACACATACACAAACCAGCTTATCCACATTCTCACCCACGAAGTCAAGAGTGAATAGCCTGTGCAGTCTGGAAAAGAACCTACTATGGACCACAAAATGACCCCATCGATTAGCTTAGAGTTACATTAGACAGTTTTCCTGTTGCTAAGGCACAACATTTGATATCTGCACTTAAAGGAAGAGAATTTTCATTTGCCTCACAGCTTCAGTGGAGTCATTTCACGGTCTCCAGTCACCAAGGCAGAAACACAATGTGGAAGGATGTGATGGAACAAAGGTGTTTAGTTCATGAAGACAGGATGAAGCAAAGATACTCACAGCATGGAAGACAGGAAGCAGAACACAGAACAGCGCCGGAGAGAAAGGAACAAGGGACCCGTTATAGATGTCAAGGTTGTGCCTCTGTGACCCACCCAGAAACACCCCCAAGTGTGCTCCACCAACCTCATGGGCAGACTCCAAAACAATCAGTGTGACACGATTAAGCATAACCATCACGGGTGGGAGGATTCCTGCTTGCTTTCTGTAACAATCACACACAGACACACACACACACACAGTGTCAATTACTCTGTCCTTACTCACCCACATCTCTATATTAATATCTGTAGGCTGTTCTTATCAACCTAGAACTTTATTGATAACACAAAGGATTAGTAGATGGAGATAGCATTTGTATATCCATTTAGTTGTGACTTTATATATGTGTGTATATGTTTACAGTAAATAGAAAAAGCCACCCTAATAGTCTACAAAAGCGATCACTATAAAAGTCCACAAAAGTGGGGTGTGCATTAATTGTCAACCTTCTGTACAAATAAATTCTTGCAGCATATCTTCCCAACTGGACCTCTCCGCTACCCGATTCTTCTGCCTTCTGGGCTTCCATCCACATCCTATCCTACCTCACACACCACGGTGAATCCTGCTCATAAAAGTCATACATATCATCTGTTAAGTGTCTTGGCCGATACCTGAATTGCATATAGTTAGAAGATTTCAATATTTCCATGGTTTTATAAATAGGGAGATTCAAGGTTAAGATTTCAGCGTGATGCAAAGCACGACTTGAATCCTAGTCCTGCTACCAACTGTAGACCTCAGAGAAGTCATCTTCTTAATGCTCCATCTCTGGAGGCTGTGCAGGTTAAATACAATCATGTTTGTAAAATGTTTAGCAAAATGCACGATTACTGGGACACTGTAAACCTATAACTGGAGCCACTCTCCACACACAC
>NW_022927492.1:0-342 GCF_012274545.1 Fukomys damarensis | reverse complement strand
CAAAGGACTGTATGCACCAATTCATCTCTTGTTAATTTCACACTTGCTGGAGTCCTGGAGAGATGTGCACTAATGCCTGTCATTTAGTACAAGTGCATCAAAGAATAATTTGGATCTATAAATAGAGATAGGCAAATGAACAGATATGTGCAAAAGGAAATACATGCATCCCTTGGTATGCACAAAGAATTGCTTCCAGAATTCTACAAATGACATATATGTCCTGCGATGGCCCATGTCTTGGATAGAAAGTCACAGGATTGTACATAACCTGTGCAAATTCTTTGCTCTGCTTTAAGTCATCTGCAGATGACTTATAATATCTAATCCAGCTTAAGTGCT
>NW_022927491.1:0-240 GCF_012274545.1 Fukomys damarensis | reverse complement strand
TGAAGAATGAAATGGTGTGAAATCAACCAAGATAACTCGAACATGAGAACTGTTTGACTAGCTTAGTTTGTATAAAGTCAACAGCGGGCAATCTGATTTTTAGTTTTTAGCAAAAAGTTCCTTCTTAATTAGTTGCCAGTCTGTCGGTCTGTACGGTGTCATGATCAGGTAGAGACCCCTGACATGGGTTTGGACTACAGCATAATGATCTAGCTGTTGTGCATTCCACACCTAGGTCAT
>NW_022927490.1:0-560 GCF_012274545.1 Fukomys damarensis | reverse complement strand
TGCTATTACTGCATACAGTTAGGGCTGTCATGTCCTCTTAATGAACTGACCCCTTTATAACTATGAAATTACCCTTTCTATCCCCATGTTTTTTTTTTCTCTGAAGTCTAGTTTGTCTGATATTAACACAGCTACTTCAGGTTTCTCTTGATTACCATTAGAATAGTTAATATTTTTCTCTTTCCCTTTTGACTCATGAGCAACTTTGAGTTTAAGTTAGGTTTCCTGAAAATATCATATAATTTAACCTTGTTTTTTATCTAATCTGATAATCTCTGCCTTTTGAGAAATGTACCTTATTTATATTAGATTTGCTACTTGTAGATAACAACGTACTATCTATTCTTCACTTCCTTCCTCCCCCATTTAGGGGTCCCTAATTTCCATTGTCTTACGTTCATTATTTTGAAAAACAATTGCTTAATATGTTTATCTCATTTGTTGTTGTTCCAGCAGGTAGAAGAATAAACTCAAGTGGTCCAGAAATAGAAGTCCCTGGCATCCTCAATTGCAGCTTTATTCTTTTTTTTTTTTTTCAGCTTTAATTGAGTTTA
Source organism: Fukomys damarensis (assembly GCF_012274545.1). Taxonomy (NCBI): domain Eukaryota; kingdom Metazoa; phylum Chordata; class Mammalia; order Rodentia; family Bathyergidae; genus Fukomys; species Fukomys damarensis. The sequence goes on along the minus strand of NW_022927490.1, from coordinate 6 downwards.
TTGGTA
>NW_022927489.1:0-980 GCF_012274545.1 Fukomys damarensis | reverse complement strand
GGGAAAAGAAAAAAATATGACAAAATGAAAAAATGGAAATAAAGTGTTTGCAAATGGGGAGGGAAAGAGGCGGTGAAGGGAGGGCACGGACAAGAGGAAAAAATGTGAACTAAGACCTGTCATGTAAAGGTACAAGATCCCAGTAATGAACATAATTGTACTGCATACCTTAAATGTACCAATAAACTCAATAAAGGAAAAAAAATGTGTCAGCACAGTAGGCATGTGTCCTTTTTTGTTTACCACTTATTTTTATGTGGATTTAGTCCAGGATGGATCATATTCATATTTACTTTGAATCAGCCATGAATGAAGCTTTACAAATGAGTTTTACGTGGTAGAAGCTAAAATATGAACAAAAACATAACCCAATGAATTCTGAGATTCTAGAAGAACGTGAAAACATTGATGAGTCTTCCACACCTCCTCCCTCATTTGAGCGGGATGGACTGAGATAGTCTTACTTAACTACTGTTGGATCTCTGGGTAAATTTCAAAACAATGCTCCTATGACTTGTACTTTGCTACAAAGTCTCAGAGAGTTATAAAGCATTTTAAACATCCTTTTTTCATAATCATGTGCCCAGGACAGTTGTGAGGACAAATGGAAATAATGTCAGACAAGGAATCACTAATTTTATTTTTTAAGCATCTGAACTATTTACAACACAGAAGCTCTGTAGACTAGAATAAGAAGTATTTATCAACAACTCAAAAATAAGCTGTGCTAAAATTCCAGAGTGGGTTCATGACAATCATGTGACCAAAACTCACTGCTATCTCCTGTTCAATTTCTGGTTTTTTCTCCTAATAATAGAAACCCTATTTTATGAGGTGGTTTGCAATTGTCCTGCTGTCAAAACCATATGTGCCAATCTTCTTTGCAGATAGGTATAGTTAGGAATATTAGGCGGTGCTCTATTATCAAGGATATATAAAGAACTCAAAACAATCAGTCCCCCCAAATATAAAGACCCGAT
>NW_022927488.1:0-425 GCF_012274545.1 Fukomys damarensis | reverse complement strand
ACCCTGAAGGGCAGTGGTAAAGGGAACTCTTCACAGTGGGCAGAACTTCAGGCTGTGCACTTGGCCATACATTTCGCTTGGAAGAAAAGCTAGTCAAGGGCTGGGAATTTAGCTCAGTGGTTCTGCCGCCTGCCTTGTAAGCACAAGGTCCCGAGTTCAATTCCTGGTACCAAAAGAAAAAAAAAAAGCTAGTCAAATGTGCAGTTATATACTGATTTATGAGCTGTAGCCAGTGATCTGGTCAGGGACTTGAAGGAACATGACTGGAAAACTGGAAGATAAGTGGATAGACCTTTCCATGTGGGCAAAGGATGGGAAGATATTTGTGCTTCTTGTAACTGCTCACCAAAAGATGACCTCAGCAGAAAAGAGCCTTAATAATCAAGTGAGTAGGATGACCTTTTCTGTGGACAGCTGTCAGCCTT
>NW_022927487.1:0-285 GCF_012274545.1 Fukomys damarensis | reverse complement strand
CACAGGTTAGCAAGGTGTTGTAATATATGTTGTGAGGAGCTGGTTGCGAAGGGTTGAGAGGGAGCACAGAACCCTGAGCCTGCCCGCCAGGAGAACTCAGTCTTACTAACACATCACAGGGCACAAAAAGCGAAACTTTTACCTCTCAATAACGGAGCTGAGCAAACCTCTGAATTCCGGTTTTCCAGGTGCTGTGACTCTTTCCAAGTGCCGGGAGGGGTGGGTTTACCAAGGCCCTTCCTCCCCTCCCTGTTTTGATGAAGGAGGTTTGGCAGCTGCGCTGGG
>NW_022927486.1:0-203 GCF_012274545.1 Fukomys damarensis | reverse complement strand
GGCTTAGCCTCTGCAGTACCAGCTTCTTTTCCTTTACGTTTCTGCGCTGTCCTCTGATATCTTCCTGTCTCACAGTGTTCTGTCTCTTCCGCTCCACTGACCTGTACTTTCATTCTCTCTCAGCCAACCCTCGGGAAGGGTGTGTCTTATGCTTGGTCACAGATCAGCTCTGCTCCCATTGTAGGATGGCAGATTCTGAAACC
>NW_022927485.1:0-237 GCF_012274545.1 Fukomys damarensis | reverse complement strand
GAAGCAAAACCATTGACTCTGACATGTAACATGTACTCAGCTCTGTGTGTCTGGGATCATGCTGAGACTGTCATGAATGTCTCATTTGTCTGTCCCACAACATCCCTAATGGGCAGATGTGTGCTTTTGAAAATGAGGACCTAAACTAAAGACACAACTCTGGAAAGCAATGCAAGGATTGAAACACAAGTCATCCGGACAGCAGAGCCTGTTTGTTCACTATGTCCCATTCTGGAG
>NW_022927484.1:0-250 GCF_012274545.1 Fukomys damarensis | reverse complement strand
TTTTATTTTTAGATAATTAATGTTAGATTTCAGTATGTCGTTCAAAGAGATTAGGTCAAAAAGCCATCTGCACTTACAGTATCTTCCCAATGGCAAATTGTATTGAGATGATCAAAAATTACCCGTGTAAATCATGCATAAGTGGAATAAAGTAAAAGTTAGATTTAATTTAAGAACAGTTAGAAAATTTCCATTAATGTTCATCTTTTTTCAGTCAGATAAGCTTGCATTTAGAACAGCAGGATAGAAG
>NW_022927483.1:0-446 GCF_012274545.1 Fukomys damarensis | reverse complement strand
TCTCAGAACCAGTCCTTAAGGAATACCAGGTCATATGAAGGGCCAAGGCATAACTGGTGTGCCAGGGAGGCAGCCTCCGAGCAGAGCACCAGGGCCCCCAGAAGACCTAGGATTTCCCAGGCCTGCTTGGTGTGGGCCGAGCCCGGCAGGGACACCCCCTCCACCAGTACTTCTGCAGTGCTGCCCTACTGTTGGGCCTAGCACCGCGGATCTGCTCCCCAGTGCCTGGTGTCAAGGACACCTCGTCAGCTCCTTGAGGCACTGCAGGTATCAGGCTGGGGTCTCAGATCCCAGGGGCAGGCACATCAGGGGAGTGGGGTGTGTTCTGGATGCGGCCTGCTAATGCTTGTAGGAAGTCTCCACTGATCACAAACAGAAATTTCCAAAACTAACTAAAAGCAACCTTCTCCCTTTATAAGTGATCATCTCAGGTGTATGTCACAGTA
>NW_022927482.1:0-219 GCF_012274545.1 Fukomys damarensis | reverse complement strand
TCTCTGCCAGGCAGAGACCTACAAATAAAAAGGAATACAGCTGTACTCCACATAAGAAGTGGAATTCACTGCTAAACTCACAGAGTTGCAGCACCTTTCTCTGCGGAGTACTTCGCATGCATGCAACTGACCGCTTTCGCTTTAAATGGCTGTGCAGCGAGAGAAGCTTTTTCCCGTGGAAAACTGCACTTTAAACGGCAGAAGCCCTCTGCAAAGTGA
>NW_022927481.1:0-300 GCF_012274545.1 Fukomys damarensis | reverse complement strand
CTATAGCCTCTTGTCCTTTTTGTGTCATTGTTCACTGAGTATCTCCCAGCCCTCAAAAATCCCTGGGTCCAGTTGGGGATATGCACATACCCAACAGGTGCTATTAAGATACAGCAGGTGCATATCTATAATCCCAGCTATTCGAGAGACTGCAGCAGGAAGATTTCGAGTTTGAGGCCAGTCTGGGCAGTATAGTGACTTAGCAAGACCCTATCTCAAAATAAAAAGTTAAAAATTGGGCCAGAGATTTAGCTCAGTGGCACCGTGCCTGCCTTGTAAGAACAAGGTTCTGAGTTTGAT
>NW_022927480.1:0-276 GCF_012274545.1 Fukomys damarensis | reverse complement strand
AAGATCAACCACTACTTGCAAGTTGACCACTTGTTGTAGTTATTAATCTACCACCTTTAAACCGTGTGAATTAAATTAAAATCAATAAGCAGCCCAAAATATGTTTATGGTGAACAAACTCCTCAACATAGCATATTTACCAATTAGGATGAGGGCTTAGAAAGAGTTAGGATGAGAATAGGAAATAAGTAAAAGAACTAGAGAAGGTTTGAAGTGAAGCCAGAGGACACAGAATGACCACACAATCTTTAGGAAACTGTTCAACTCAAAAGGGAT
>NW_022927479.1:0-217 GCF_012274545.1 Fukomys damarensis | reverse complement strand
TTAATTTCATCATTCATGTCTTTATCATGATATGTATAATTAAAATGTACAATAAAGATTGTCCATTCATTTCTTAAGCAAAATTCATCAATGCGCACAACTAGTTTATGCTATGGATGAACACTGAAAGTTATTAAAAGGAAAGAAAAATTAGTAACCTAAATGTTCATCTTTTGGGAGTAGTTCAATATGACAAAGGCACAGGGATAGAATAATA
>NW_022927478.1:0-634 GCF_012274545.1 Fukomys damarensis | reverse complement strand
CTCTGTGGAGTACTTCACATTCAGAAAACTACCGGTTTTCGTTTCCAAGGGCTAAGTGGCGAATGAAGCAGTATCCCGGGGTAAACTGCTGTTTAAACAGCAGAAACTCTCTACATAGTGCATTTCTGCTGTAACCTCACACTGAACCTGTCACCAATATACAGAGTTCTGCAGGCTTGTGTTCACTCAGAGCTGCTAGGCACCCTCTTATGACTTAAGGTCATTTCTGGTGGAAGCCCCTCACAGCAGTGTTTCAATCTCTGCCAGGCAGAGACCTACAAACATAAAGGAATACATTTGTACTTCGTGTAAGATGTGGACTTCACTGGTAAAGTCACAGAGTTGCAGCACCTTTCTCTGTTGAGTAGTTCAAATTCAGGAAACTAACCGCTTTGGTTTCAAATGGCTAAGCAGTGAAAGAAGCTGCTTCCCATTGAAAACTGCAGTTTAAACTGCAGAAGCACTCTGCAGAGTGTGTTTGTGTTCTAACCTCAAACTGAACCTATCTCCAACTGTACAGAGTTCTGGAGGCTTGTGCACACTCAGACCTCCTTCACACGGTCTTAGGCCTTAAGACGTTTTCTTGTAGAAGCCCCTCACATCAGGGTTTCAAGCTCTGCCATGCAGAGACCTA
>NW_022927477.1:0-478 GCF_012274545.1 Fukomys damarensis | reverse complement strand
TAGTGACAGAACGGGATGTGTCCTGACATTCAACTTGGATTACCAGCCAAATCCTGAAGAGACGTTATTACAACAAAATGGGATACAAGAAGAAATAAAATATGAGGATCAAATAAACAAAATTAAAACAACTGATTTTAACCAAAAAATGACAACATTTGAAATCAATCTGAAGGAAAAAAAAAGTACTAGGAGGACTTTAGCCCCCTGGTGAAAGAAAGTTGCTGTTACCACTGTAAGAATCACACTCGTGCATACATCCAACATCTGCTGGTGACCAATGAGCTGCTGGCCAGGGACCTGATTATGATGAACAATTTTGTATACTATTTTGGATTTTTTTCACTCCATCTGGGAAGCACAAAAAAGTGACAGACTGGCACAGTTGAAAGAGCTCACTCACAGGCAAGCATCTGGAGAGCTGGCAAATACAAATCTGACTCTGCATTGAGCATGGACCGTGGTTATAACACGGGAA
>NW_022927476.1:0-225 GCF_012274545.1 Fukomys damarensis | reverse complement strand
GCCAACCAGTCCTGTCTGTTCTGCAGGATTTCTGGGTCTTCCATTTTCAATTTCATACAGGCACTTCTGGCTCTTTCTCTCTACATGCCCATCCTTTTCATTAAACTTCAGAGAAAAGGTACTTTCACTGACCTGAGCATCCGCCCATCTGGGTCCTGCCATGACAGAGAGGGCAGTATACTCCACAGGGTTATAGTCTTGCCATTCAACAAGCCAGCCCACTTT
>NW_022927475.1:0-344 GCF_012274545.1 Fukomys damarensis | reverse complement strand
ATGTTCTCAAAGTGCAGCACTATTTTTATTGGTTTGTATAAATGCAGTGTTTTTCTTTTCAAGCAGTTCTTTGTGGTTTCTGTGACGAGAATTAGGAAATGAATCGAATGAGGCCAATGCAGAGGATATCAGAGAACAGATGTGAGAAATGCAAGGGGAGGACCTGGGTGCAGGAAACTGCGCCATTTTCCTTCTGCTTGACTTTCTGGTATGACTTGAGGCCAAGCAACTGACAAAATCACTTCTCTTCCTCAGCTCAGCGGACAAGTGATGGGCAAAAGAGGATTCTGTCAAGGTCCAGGTTCTTCTCCTGAGGGGAGAAGTCTGAGCTTGCCTGAAAAATT
>NW_022927474.1:0-240 GCF_012274545.1 Fukomys damarensis | reverse complement strand
CTGCATTGATGAGACAGGTTCCTCATTCCTTCCCTTCATCAGGAAGCCACTCTTCCTCTCCTGGGCTGGAGATTTAGGTCAGTTGTTCTGCCACGTGCCTCACTCTTCCTATGCTTATTTTCTCTTTACTGTTCATTTTCAAGTTCCGTATCAGTTGTTATTGTGAAGTTTTACCGATTCTTTCCTAAAATACTTACTTTTTTCACTAAACTCTCTTCCTCTAGCCACAGGATCATCTGG
>NW_022927473.1:0-589 GCF_012274545.1 Fukomys damarensis | reverse complement strand
GTTAATTTCCCCAGAGAGTCCTGGAGGCGTTTTATCTTCAGATCATCTCCAATTAGCTGCTTCTCTTCATTACGCTGCCCAGCTCACTTTCAAAATTGTCTCCTGTATATCCTCTTCCTCTTAACATATTTCTCACATCTCAAGGAATATATATGATTTATATTGTTTGTATCTTGCACTGCTATCTTATTTATCTATTTGCTAGAGACTTTAGCTTTTAATGTCCAAAATCCAAAATAAAACAAAACTTTGTGTTCCATCAAATGTTGCTCTTCCTATCTGAGCTCACTTGTTATTCAATCTTTTTTTATGAGTGTGGCAGAGTGTTCAGAGCTATGCATTAAATATGATTCAGATAAATGAGACATTTATAAAACATAGAGGAGTGAGAACTCATCTGGGTGATCTCATTTCCAAGACACCCCCGTTCCCTCAAGAAAAGTACATATCTCCACCTCCACATCAACATCTAAAATTCCTCTGGCTAAGATAAAAGTTCTTTATGTCAAACCTAGAAATATCGCTTAAAACAGGGCAGATAAATAATGACTCAAATTTGTGCTAATGGATTGAAGTTGTTTTTTTTTTT
>NW_022927472.1:0-1002 GCF_012274545.1 Fukomys damarensis | reverse complement strand
CACAGCATGGTTTCAAGCTCTGCCAGGCAGAGACCTACAAACAAAAAGGAATACACTTTTACTACATATAAGATGTGGACTTCATTGGTAAAATCACAGATTTGTAACACCTTTCTATGTGTAGTACTTCACCTTCAGAAAACTAACCGCTTTGTTTTCAAAGGACTAAGTGGCAAGAGAAGCTGTTTCCCAGTTAAAAATGCAGTTTAAACCGCAGAAGCACTCTGCCGAGTGCATTTCTGTTCAAACCTCAAACTGAACCTTTCTGCAAGGATATAGATTTCTGGAGGTTTGTGCGCACTCATAGCAGTTAGGGACTGTCTTAGGCCTTAAGGGGTTTTCTGCTACAAGTGCATCACAACACTATTTCAGTCTCTGCCAGGCAGAGACGTACAAACAAAAGGGAATACAGTTGTACTCCATTAAAGACGTGGACTTAACTGGTAATCTCACAGAGTTTCTGCACCTTTCTGTGTGGAATACTTCATATTCAGGAAACACACTTCTTTGGTGTGAAAAGGCTAAGGTGGGAGAGAAGCTGTTTCCTGGGAAAAACTGCAGTTTATACCACAGAAGAACTCTTTAGAGTGCGTTTGTGTTCCTACCTCTACTTGTAACAATCTCCCATATACAGATTTCTGAAAGCTTTTGTGCACTCAGACCAGCTAGGCAATCTCTTAGGCCTTAAGACCTTTTCTGGTGCAGGTGCCTCACAACAGTGTTTCAATTTCTGCCAGGCAGAGACCTACAAAAAAAAAAGAAACACAGTTGTGCTACATATAAGATCTGGACTTCACTGGTAAACAGACAGAGTTGCAGCACCTTTCTATGTGGAGTACTTCCCATTCAGGAAACTAACCGCTTTGGTTTCAAAGGGCTAAGCGGTGAAAGAAGATGTTTCACTGGAAAAGCTGCAGTTTAAACTGTAGAAGCTCTACGTCAGAGTGCATTTGTGTTCTAACCTCAAACTGAATCTATCTACAAGTAAACATTGTTCTGGAG
>NW_022927471.1:2203-2426 GCF_012274545.1 Fukomys damarensis | reverse complement strand
ATTTTGCAAATCCAGCTCCACAGGCCCAGAAAATTCAGCAGGTGCACGGGAAGTAACAGGATGTAGATGGCCAGCTGAAGGACAAAAACTACGAACGCCATCTCAGAGCGGAGAGCAAACGGCAGTGAGGGACGAGACTCCTTCGGTACAGGAAGCCGGCTGCCGCCCGCGCCCTGCGGAGCCAATCGCTGGGTCGGGACTCGCCGGGCTGGGAGGGGCGGCG
>NW_022927471.1:0-2058 GCF_012274545.1 Fukomys damarensis | reverse complement strand
GCCAGCTTTTCCCTCGGAAGAATGTTGATTACGACCTTTTATTCCCAATCTGCTTCCCTTCCTCTTTTGCTGTTTTCCTGCTCGAGTTTTTTTGTGCGCGGTGTACTTTTCCCACCACCCCGATCCCTCCGGTCCTTTACAAAGGAAACAGCCTGAGCATGGAGCCTGGTTAAAGCACACCGAAGACCCCGGCCCCTTTACCGTGACGTCGGTCCGACTGTTTTCCCTGCCAAGCCCCTCCCATCTTCCCTTTACCCCACCCTTCTCAGGCCCTGGTTTTTAAAAAGAACCGAAGGACGTGCTCTGCCTGCCACAGTACACAAGGATTCTTCCTTTTACACTCCAGGCCGAGGCTTCCGAGTTAACTCACCGCCGCTTGTTGTTAAATCACTGTTTGGGGTTGCTCGTCGTTAAAGAGCAAATCTCCATTTTTAAATTGTGTTTGACTACTGTATTACTCAGCTAATTTAAAAAAAAAAAATAGGCCTCCTGGGTGTGGTTGCAAATGCCTGTAATTCCAGCACTTGGGAGGCTGAGACAGGAAGATCGCTGAGTTTGAGGGCAACCTGGACTACATAGTTCAAATCCAGCCTGAACTACCTAGAAAGACCCTGCCTCAAAACAAAAACAAAAAAACTATATATATAGATATATAGAGATATATCTCAGAACACTCACATTTAGGAGGCCTAAAGGTTTCAGAAAATAGTTGCAGCCATCTACAATTTAGGATAGTTAGGGAACACAGAAATCTTTAAAAACATCAGCAACCTTTATTTTTTAAACAGGGTGGGCCGTTCTGTTGTTTCAGTATTTGGTTTACCCTACACAGTTTGCATGTTTTATTGATTTCCCCCCACACACACACTACCGCTTTTTTTCCTTGCAGTTCTAGGGGTGAAACCCCAGGGCCTTTTGCATGCTAAGCAAGCACTCCCCCTCCCCAGCCTTTTTTGTTTTTTATTTTGAAATGGTCTGAGTAACCGGGCTGCCTTGAGCTCATTGTCTTCGGCCTCCTGAGTAGCTGGGATTACAGGTGTGCATCGTTCATCCAGCTCCCTCTCCAGTCATTTGTGGGGTGGCTGCTGGTCTGAGACAGCCTCGGTCTGCCCAGCGCTGGGATGACAGGCGTGTGCCACTATGCCCGGCTCATTTGTTTTTCTTTTACAAAATGGTTTCTGCCAGCATCAATAATTTTCTGATCAGCAAGTGATGTGATTACCAAACCCTTTGCAGTTTTTTTTTAAATTTTATTAGGACTTGTTTGCAGCATAGGAAGTTTACAGTCATCTTAAGGAGGAGTAGGTATAGCCGAGCGTGGTGGTGCACGTCTGTAATCCCAGCACTTGGGAGGCTGAGGCAGGAGGACTGGGTGCAAGTTCAAGGCAGCCTGGGCTACACAGTGAGCTCAAGGCCAGCCTGAACTGCGTAGCCCGATTCTGCCTCAAAAAAAGAGTAGGTACATGAGGCACTTGCCCGGCTTGTTTCTTCTAAAATCCTCTTCCCTTTCCCACGCATTGCCCGCCCTCCATCTCTCAATCCGCTTTCCCCGTTTCCTTGTTACTGTTTCAAATTCACACGTATAACACAGAATGCTTAATTCATTGTGCGTATTTGTTGCATGTGATACATCTTAAATCTTTTTCGCTTCGCTTTTCCCTCCCTTCTTCCCTTGCCTTCAATTCTCCTAGATCCCTTCCTGTTTGCAAAAGTTCTATTTCCTTGAGTCCTTCTATCCTTTATTTTGCTCTTTATTTGTACTTTGCCATATGTGAGAGAGAATAGCATATGGTATTTAAGTCTGTATGTCTGATATCTGTTTTATATATAGTTAAGATATGTGTTAATATGTAAAATATATATTATGTAATATATTATGAAATATATGATACTGTGTGTTTGCATGTCTGTTCTACCTATTTTATCTTCCAGTAACTTCTCTGTTACTGTTTTAATGTTTATTTAGATCTTTGATCCAAACTAAAATCTTTTGAGTTTTAGTTTAGTACCTGGTGGGAGAGATGGGTCCAGCTTCAGTCTTCTGCAAATAGCTAGCCA
>NW_022927470.1:0-1153 GCF_012274545.1 Fukomys damarensis | reverse complement strand
AAAAAATATATATATATGTTATATGTTCCAGAAACACATTTAACTGAATTGTTGAATTTGAGAACAACATAAGTACAAACTAGTGTCTTGCACCTCAAGGTCGCATGATACCTTTTGTGGTAGACACTTGTAAGCCCCTGCCCCTATGTTCTTGTTTAGCACTGACTCTGGATGTTAGTACTGACCCTGGATGTATGAGTTTCCCCACCAGGACCAGTACAGCATGATTCCTTTGAAGGCCTCAGTCCTTCTGAGTTTATTGAGCAAACATTAAAGTAGACATTTTTCAAGGCCTTTCTTAATGGTTCAGAATTTGCTGAGCACATTATAACCTCCAGTTCCTTAAATAACAACATGCATCTTAAATCTAGAGAAACACTATTGTTTAGGATCTCTTTTCCAGAGAGCAAGTTCCATTGTGCCCAATAAAATATTATAGTTTGTATTAAAATTAAGCATTTGGGAGAATCATGTGTGTTTGCACTGTCTAGGTTGTCGTAGATCACAATAACTTTTAATCCATAAGTGAGTATTTCTACTATATATATCTGCTTCCCGGGTTTTAATTACTTTTACTAAGTGTAATGTATGTATCCAAGTACTACTATATGGCATAAATCTATAGAGATTTCTATGGTAATTAAAACATACACATCTTTGTAAAATAAAAATATTCTTATCCTACATATATAAATTTTGAAACTGCAAAGTTAAGCAATCTTCAGGGCTCTTTATAAAACTGATGTAGCAATCCTAGCTCTTAATGTCACCCCACATTTCTCTTAAAATGCTCAACCCATCTTGTCAGACCAGTTAGCAAAGCAACAGAGTGAACCTAGCTTTAGTCACACATAGGTGTGGTGCCTATTTAATAACATATATGTTAAACTTAATTGATTTTTCATGGCTGAAAAATAATTGGCCTGAATTGCATTTTTCTAAAAGCTAATGCTATCAGACATTTCAGTCTAGCCATATCTGGCTGAGAGGGAAGTCAGTACTTGGTTTCCAGAAGACTATTGGAGTCTTCAGATGAAAACAAGAAGCACAGGTTGAAGGAGAATGGATAGAGCTGCACAGGAGAAAAATGACCGCACCTTCAGTTCAGTCCTCCCCACAGTTCCGATTTATCAGCTGCTATCTTTTTTTTTTT
>NW_022927469.1:0-633 GCF_012274545.1 Fukomys damarensis | reverse complement strand
TGCCTAGTTTCATTTTGGTGAAGTCCAGTTCCCAGTGTTCTCTGGGAGTCAGTCCCCTATATCAGACCCCTGGGGGCCCAGTTACCCGATTCGCATTTACCTTGAGGCAGGTGGGGCACGGTCTCACTGTGTCCCGGGCCTTCTGGGCTAATTCTCTGCTGACAAAGTGGGGCCGTAGCAGGGCCATCATCCTCTTTTCTCCTAGGTGGGTGGATTCATGGAGCTCATTTAGCAAAGTGTTGGCCACCGTGGCTGGCAGAACGACCTTCCCTTCATCTGTCGTTCACCATCCATGCTTTCCTTTGTCCAGTGGTTCTTACTCATCTCCGTTATTTCTTCCTCTGTGTATTCAGGTCTGTCTGGGAGCACGGGTGTAGGTAGCAGCACCATTTGTTTCCCCACTGATTTTTGGGCAGCTTGCTTTGCTGCCTGGTCAGCTGCGTTGTTTCCAATCGCTTCAGGGCTGGAATTCCTTTGATGTCCACGGCAGTGAATGATGGCAACCTCCCTCAGCAGCCAAATGACTTGCAGCAGAGCCAATATCTCAACTTTGTTTTTAATTTCTTTCCTGTCTGATGTTAAAAGTCCTCTATTCTGGTAAATTTCTCCATGTACATGGGCAGTAGCAAAAGC
>NW_022927468.1:0-268 GCF_012274545.1 Fukomys damarensis | reverse complement strand
TGTGCAAGTTATTTTTAAGAGTTAGAGTTTGGGGGTTTTTGCTATGTTAGAATATAGGCACTATCCCACCACTACAGATTTGATACAAAGCTTCATCAGTTAAATTACAGTTCGAAAATTCACCAACTACAGCCAGGACATACAGCAGCAGCACAAAAATCAGGACTGCCAGTGTTGAACTCTCATGCTGAAATCAAGAACCTTCCATGGTACTGTCAGTACATTTTATAAACTGAATGAACACTATATAACCTCCCTTTGACATAGA
>NW_022927467.1:0-223 GCF_012274545.1 Fukomys damarensis | reverse complement strand
GTGTGGCAAGCCTGGAGTGGACGTTTGTATTTGGAAGTAGGTTGAGAGCAACCAGGGTAAGGAACTCTGAAGTAAGTCCAGGCTGGAATCTCAAAGTGCAGCCATCGGTTGTTCTTTGGGTTGTATTTCCTTCTTTCATATCCTTTGAAGAACACATTGCTAAAACTTGGGTGTAATGATCCCCAGGCCACTGAAACGCTTTCAGAACAGGAGAGGTGGGTCT
>NW_022927466.1:0-206 GCF_012274545.1 Fukomys damarensis | reverse complement strand
ATTTCAACAGTTTTATGTCACTGTAGTCACTCCCCATCTAGTGAAAAGGCAGGAAATGAGAGATATGGGATATGTGGTACAGTCGTGTGGAAAGTGATGTAAGGAAGAAGCAGGAAAGTGAGGAGCATGGAGGGGAATAAGAAGAAGCCAGAGCATTAAGGCCTTTTGGCTGTGAGGAAAGATGAGAGTTCACTGGGCACCTGTTC
>NW_022927465.1:0-213 GCF_012274545.1 Fukomys damarensis | reverse complement strand
AGTAGGTAAAATGTGCTGATTTGAAAAGACAGGAAGCAGGGCAAAGCAGAGACACAGGTAGACACTATCTGCCAAGAGGGAATGGAAGAGAAAGACAAGAGAAGGCTTGGCAGAGCTGAGTGGGGAGCATGAGGCCAAACCCCAAAGATACGTGAAAGTCACTATCCACATGGCATGGACCTGTTCACAGCCTGTTCCTACGGGTGATGGAGA
>NW_022927464.1:0-303 GCF_012274545.1 Fukomys damarensis | reverse complement strand
GCTCTTTCACTCGGAGCAAATGACCATTCTTGTGGGGTCCTATAATCAATTTTAGCAGAAGCACTGCCAGCTGAGGAAGACAAATCTACCTGTGGCTGAGTCCCTCGCCTGGGGTATACTGTGCTGCTCAGATTAGTCATAGGAACTGCAGAAGGGCCTTCTAAAAAGAAGAAGCTTCAATAAAGCTCAAGGACCCTGCCGTGTCACCCCTACCCCTTCGTGACACAGAAGGCTCCAGCCAGTAGCACAGTCCTATTTTTCAGCCATTCAACAGGAACCCAACCCTTGCAACAAGTTTGTGAA
>NW_022927463.1:0-426 GCF_012274545.1 Fukomys damarensis | reverse complement strand
GTTTATATGTTATTGCAGACATATAAGTAATGATATCTATAATTTATATGAGTTTGTGTATATTGAGAACTTTTAAAGAGTTAATATTAACCTTGACACTTTGAAATCTTTTACACTTCAACATATTACTACTCACTGCAAATGTTTTAACTGTTCAGGTAAAAAAATATTAAACCTGTGGTTGTTCAATTTAAAAATCTTCTGAACAGCAGGAGAAATTGCCAACAGCATGAAGAGACAACCCACAATGTAGGAAAAATTTTTACCAGCTGTTCCTCAGACGAAGAGCTACTATCTAGAACAACATATAAAGAACTTAAAAATATCAGACCTCCCCAATTTAAAGACCCACTCCAAAAATGAGCACCTGAAATGAACAGACATTTCTCAGACAAAGAAGTAGAAATAGCAAATAAACATATGAAA
>NW_022927462.1:0-221 GCF_012274545.1 Fukomys damarensis | reverse complement strand
AACAAGTGTAGGTTGCAAAGACTATTGTTATATCCAGTATTGGGAAAAGCACAGAGTCACTCGTTCAACAAACATCTGTGTGGTCTAATGTCATGATTCTTCTCGTCAACACCTTGAATGTCCACGCATATGTATATGTGCACCCGTGGGTACGGCGCGAAGAGAAATGACAGGACTCTCGATGTCTACATTAACATCCACGGTGGAAGGAAAAAGAAGGC
>NW_022927461.1:0-352 GCF_012274545.1 Fukomys damarensis | reverse complement strand
AAGCCTCAGGTGCCATCTCATGCTGACACTAACTAGGAAACCCACAGCCCGATCCCCAGGTAGTGAAATTCCAAAGCTATCCTTCTTCGGAATCCTCCTCCTACCCCTTACCCTGTCCTTGAGCCTCGAGGAGGGACTTACATTCCTACATCATTCCGAAAACTCAGGATCCATTGAACATTAAGCCTTACCCTCCGTCACACACTGCACTACACGGGGAGTCCAACGAGGAATCCGTTCCAGCCCCGAAATGTAGCTCTAATGCTAGGCGATGGCCCATCACTACCGGTTCTGTCAAGGCGGCAAGGCTCCGGTCAGAGGGAAAACCACGGCACATCCGAGCTTCACAAAA
>NW_022927460.1:0-391 GCF_012274545.1 Fukomys damarensis | reverse complement strand
TTGGTCTTTGTTTACCCTTTTAGTTTCCCACAGCAGAGAAACAATGCACTATTTAAACATGTGTGTCTGATGTATTTCACTTCAGTATGGTCTCAAGGGGCATCCGTTTACCTAGAAATGGCTCAAGAGATGAATGGATAGACGATGTGGTTTTCTTATACAAAGGAGTATCACTCACCCATAGAGAAGGATAAACTTGAAATATTACATTTAAAACAGAAAACATCTTCCTTTAGGAAGATAGGAAAGAAAAACTGGGAGAGAACGAAAATAATCCAAGATCATGCCAATTTAGAAGTAGATACCAGTGATTAGGTTCTGGAGTTGTCCTTGAAGAAGCCACTGGAAGTATAGTGTACGAAGAAAGGACAACATTCCTGGCTTCAAGAGA
>NW_022927459.1:0-247 GCF_012274545.1 Fukomys damarensis | reverse complement strand
TCCTCAAAAGTTAGAAGCAAATGATATGTTTATACATTATGGAACTAACTTTATATGTATATAATTAAAAAGAAAAAGAGTTGAGAGTTTCTTTTTATTTCATTCTCTGCCTTTTCTTAAAAGCAGTTTTGAGGGCATTATAGCTGGTTCTGAAAAAGGAGCTATTTGAATTTTGTGTAGTTTTGAAAGTACAGAAGTCACTTTACCTCAAACCAGGCTTCCTACAATGTTGGCTGGGCTTAAACTT
>NW_022927458.1:0-200 GCF_012274545.1 Fukomys damarensis | reverse complement strand
ATACATTCTAGATAGAAGACAGACGATAGATAATAGACAGATATAATAGACAGGTGATAGATGAGAGAGTGATCTGAGTCCATGCCTTGACTGTGTGCTCTGGTCCTCACCTTAATGGCCCTATCTGTGTCCCTCACTTTTGAGGCCAAGGTTCTTCAGGAGTCAGACCTTTCTCAGTAGTTTCCATAATCAGTCCTTTC
>NW_022927457.1:0-234 GCF_012274545.1 Fukomys damarensis | reverse complement strand
GAGCACCTGTGCCAGGTGGCAGAAAGGTCTCCCGAGCCTCCACCAGACCCTCACCCCAGGAGCCCTACTCAGAACTTCCAGAGATTGTGCAGCAGTGAGGACAGGAAGGGCCAGGCTCAGCTGCCAGAAGGATAAAGCAGGTGGGTGGAGGGAAGGCTGTGCAGAGTCCTGCAGCACCTGCGAGTTCCCTGGGACAGCTGGGAGGCAGAAGCCAGGGCCCAGGGGATGTGAGCT
>NW_022927456.1:0-208 GCF_012274545.1 Fukomys damarensis | reverse complement strand
TGAAACCTCCATGCCCCAGGAGCCACTTCTCAGCGCCATTTGTCAACCTTCGTGACGCCTTTTCCCATGGGACTGACTCTCAGCTCCCTGCCCACTCCACCTCCAGGCCTGTTGTAGGGTCGCAGTCAGGGTCAGGAGTCTGTCGTGCTGCATCATGAATGGGGCAGATGGGGCAGATACAGCCTTACCACCTGGTTACTGAGGTCTT
>NW_022927455.1:0-764 GCF_012274545.1 Fukomys damarensis | reverse complement strand
AGACCCTGGACAAAATAGACTTTTACAGAGAAGACAATAACATAGCAGTAGTCCCTTCCTCTAGTCATCTGATTATGAAGCAGACATATTCTAATAAAGTTGGTTCTCTTACAGCTCTTCCGCCAAAAGAGAATATGCTTGGAAAATAAATATGAATAAATAATCTCTGAACAATTGTGCTTCTTACTATCAATTACTGAATTCTTATACATTGATTGTAGACATTAACCTTTTGTGAATATTTTCATAGTAAGTCAGAAAACTTACAGGATCACTGAATAATTCAATCATGATCACTGAATAAAATGCAACACTGAATAATTAGATCATGATGAAGTTATGAGCTAACTCTGGATTTATTTTTGTTACTGAAAGTAAATCTATTAGTACAGAATTATTTCTGTACCTGAGGATCTCTAATAAAGAGATACTTTCACTATCCTGATAATTACATTTTCATCTGTTTTGTGCCTGGTATGTGTAAAACAAATATTCTATAGTTTTGAAATGGATTGGGATTGGGTGTAGTTCAGTAGTGCATCAGTTCTCTAGCAGGTTCAATTGTTCAATTTCTAGCACCAAAAACAAATCAGAACAGAAGATGTAATGGACAGTTATTCAAATGGTGGATTTTCAAAGAAAGGAAGCTTTTTCCACTGAAGGTAATACTATAACATGTAATATTTCTAATATTTATATAGGCAAACAATTTCTTCCTTGAGGGCATATAAAGCAGGGTTTTCCACATGCCAGGTTTTGCTAAG
>NW_022927454.1:0-277 GCF_012274545.1 Fukomys damarensis | reverse complement strand
TTAGAGTTTATTTTTTACTATCCCGTGATATCTCTTCTCTCATGTTTACCTAAAACTGGAAGCGATATTTGACATTGTCCATAACAAATCTGTTCGGCTGAGCTTTTTCCAGTCCTCAGGGAGATGAGGGGTGTGAGTCATGTCTGGATATTCCGTAGCAGTCGCACTGCCTGATTAAAAAAAATACCTGGTGGACGCAGGATAATTGGAAACATTAGTTCCCATCATGAAGACTTTTGGGCAGTGAGAGGCCCTGATAACCGTGCTCACTTTCAGC
>NW_022927453.1:0-664 GCF_012274545.1 Fukomys damarensis | reverse complement strand
TCACCTGGAATTAAGGAGGAGATGCCCTTGCATGTATTCTTGCCAGAGTTGGTATCTGGATGGCTAGTAGCCTGATATTTTTGAGAATGCATGTCGAGTGGACATCAGGCGATTTCACCACTTCTGCGCCTACCTCTTAATCCAGAGTAACTCCTAGTGCCCCAAGTAGTACCTGATTCTGACTGCAAGGATGACAAGCTTCTTTGAAGAATATATTTGTGTACAGAATACCAGACAGCTCAGATGATAGAGCTGACGATTACAGGGGTGTTACCTTGGTTATCTAGATCAGATGCAAGACATGCTCTGATTATGTGTTCTTACTGGAATCAGATAGAACTGCATTTGAATCCATTTACTCCCATTTACTAACTGCGTGACCCAATTTAATTCTTCTCTTAATACTTTGCTAGACAGAGCTCATTTTGCTGAATAATAATAGAAACTCCCATTTGTTAAATTTAAGCAAAAATAAGTAATCAAATGGGTATTGAATAGTTCATAAAATTATCAGAAATGTGAAGAGCTAAATTATGCCAGAAATCAGGGTAGGTGAGGAAAAAGAATGATCCTGTATGACATCACTGCAGTTCTACTGCCATTAAACATTTGCTGCCCCATGGAATACGGACTACCCACTCCACCATAATGATAATCTCCAATA
>NW_022927452.1:0-207 GCF_012274545.1 Fukomys damarensis | reverse complement strand
GCAAACTCTTACCTGGGAGCCCTTGTGCAAATGAAACAAAAGTTAAAAACTTCCAACATTCAGCGGCACAAGATCTACATTTCTATTCCAAAAGGTAAGGGTGGATGGAAAGGAATCGGAACAAAGCAAGAACAAACTCCAACTGGGAAAATATTAAGTTCCATCGTTCAATGTTCAGCATCCCCAGCAATCAGGCAAATTGTGACC
>NW_022927451.1:0-260 GCF_012274545.1 Fukomys damarensis | reverse complement strand
TAAAACTGAGAAGTGGGATAGTATCCCACTAAAAAGCTTCTATATAGGAAAAGAAGCAGTTAAAAAAACAAAAAGACAACCTACAGAATGGGAGAAAATATTTGCACACTCTATCTGGTTAGTGGTTAATATTTAGAACTTAAAAGGAATTCACCTCTATAGTAAGCTGGGCATTGTGGTTCATTTCTATAATCCTTGCACTCTGGGAGGCTAAGGCAGGAGGATCACAAATCTGGGCAATTTAGTGACTTAGTAAACCC
>NW_022927450.1:0-300 GCF_012274545.1 Fukomys damarensis | reverse complement strand
ACAGGTTCAAATTCCCTATGATGAATATGGTTATTATGCATATCAAAAGTGTACCACTAAAATTAACTAAAAAATTGATGAGGAAGGACTGACCCAACTAAATTTTGTTTTGTTTTGTTTTGTTTTTTTGAGACAGGGTCTCGCTATGTAGTTGAGACTGACCTGGAACTTACTATGTAGCCCAGGCTGGTCTCGAACTCACAGTGATCCTCCTGCCTCAGCCTCCCTAGTGCTGCAATTACAGGCATGTGCCACCATGCCTGGCTCTGACCCAATAGATTTTAAAACAGCAAATTCAAA
>NW_022927449.1:0-224 GCF_012274545.1 Fukomys damarensis | reverse complement strand
GACTGCTACGGCAGACTAATAAATGGCAGTCAAATACCACTATACATTCCTTTAAGGAACGGGTAAAAAAAGGAAAAATGAAACATAAGCAAAATAAAAAGAATACTAAATACTCAAAAAATTACTGAAAGAATAGATAAATAACACAGAAAATCAACACGGTCAAAAAAACTGACAAACCATTAGCAAGATTAACAAAGAAAGAAAGGAGGAATGACAGCTCA
>NW_022927448.1:0-468 GCF_012274545.1 Fukomys damarensis | reverse complement strand
ACACACACACACACACACACACACACACACACACACACATGGCCCTGTAGTTAGAATCATGCTGCCCATAGCCAATCAAAATTGTGATCTGTAACAAGTCAATGAGCATTGACAGTGAACACACAGACAGGTAGGACGATTCAGCCAACTTGTGAGAATCTTCAACCTCTTTATCATTATTGATCAACTGAATCCCCACAGTGCCAAGTATGATACATGAAGCGCCAGAGGGGGAGCTGCTTAAAACGGTGGATGCCCACTCAGCAGTGCTGCCCCATCTGCCCTTGTGTTAGTCAGCTTCACATTACTACAGCAAAGTTCCTGAGTCAGACTACTTGGGATGGAAAGAGAATTTTATTTTAGCTCATGGTTCTGGAGGTTCCAGTTCAAGATCAGGGGGCCTCATTGATTTGGGCCTCTGGTGAGGGCCATGCAGTATGGCTGGAGCACGTGCTAGAGTGCTCACCT
>NW_022927447.1:0-203 GCF_012274545.1 Fukomys damarensis | reverse complement strand
GATTCAAAAGAGTCCTGAAATGATTTTCTAAAAATCATCCTTGGGAAAGCAGGAAAGTTATGTGCTTATTAGTTTCAGATCTTTCAAAAGTGTCTGCTTTAAACGTTCCTTTGAAAACAGTATAAACCACGGTTGTGTGATTTTAACCACAATGAAACATCAGTGGCTCCACCCTCCTTCATACCCAGGTCTCTGCTTCCAGG
>NW_022927446.1:0-235 GCF_012274545.1 Fukomys damarensis | reverse complement strand
ATGTGCCTTTAAGGAAAGCTGTTTCTGTAGAAATAAACCAGACTTCTCTTGGTCTCCACTCAGATGTGAGTGTTCTTTCCTTTCTCAATCCTCACTCCCCAACTCAGGCATGTTCGAGTTGTGACGGCTGGACCGCCACAGTCACTTTGTGCTATTCCTCAACGGGCCACTTTGTGCTCTGCAGAGAATACTTCTTTTCCTACCTTTAGTTGGCCTGCACTCACTCTGAGGAGCA
>NW_022927445.1:0-774 GCF_012274545.1 Fukomys damarensis | reverse complement strand
ATATATTTATATATTTAAATATATATATAAATTAATGTGTTTAATAGAACTACAACATATAAAACTAAAGTTAAGTTTTAAAGAATTAGAAGGAAAAATAATAAGCAACCAACCAATATAACCAACACAAAAGAATTCAGGGAAGAAAGCTAATTTTAAGAAATAAAAATATAAGAAAAACAAACTAGAAAAGAGAATGGATATATATCAAAATATATCAATATTTCTAATAAATGTACATGGGCTAACTGCTCCATGCTCAAAACAAAGATTGTTAAAATGACAAAGAGGCATAAAGTAAGCAAATAAATTAAGATTGCACACTAGCATGTGTCAGCTCCAGGGGTTACACCCAAATTGCAGTACTCTGGCCAGGACAGAGTAATAGGGACAAGATCTACTCTCCCAGAATATAAAGAAAAGCAAATAAACATGAAACACTGGCAGTGGTGAGCAATCATTACAGGACTAATTCATGGAAGATGAAAAATGAATGAGCTATGATTACCTCCCCTCATCACCTGAGAGACTTTGTCAGATCAGATGCAATAAGATGGAGTCCAGGTAAAACCCAACCAAGGTGAGGAGGTGAAGCTCAGACTCCAGGGAGCCCAAAGTAACCAGAGTTCTCAGGACATAACTTCAAAGAAGAGGGAAGAACATAAGGAAAAAGCCCTCGAGGCCAGTAAATATACAAAAGGTCTGCAACATATAGGAAGAACTGCTCCAGACAAGCATGTCACAGAACTACCCAGGACTGAAGAAAAAACCATG
>NW_022927444.1:0-240 GCF_012274545.1 Fukomys damarensis | reverse complement strand
CACACCCACCGTCCAGCGCTCAGGACACTACTCAGGGAGGAAAATGGGTGGCCTATTCAGTCCCGACAACGAGCGCTAACCCTCCTCGCTGGCCAGTCGCTGCCCACTATAGCCAGGCCTCCAGGGGCAGCTCCCGGGAAACACACATTCGACCCCACCTTCAAGAAAGGCGCTGCCCTCACGTTCGCTCGCACAGGCAAACTACCTGGAAGGTGAATTCCGTCCGGGTCATGCTCACCA
>NW_022927443.1:0-255 GCF_012274545.1 Fukomys damarensis | reverse complement strand
CTTCCTACTCTTTCCCTTCAGCACAGGGTGGGCCTGGCTTTCTCCCTTCTCACTCAGATCTGCGTCCTGGTGAGTAGTTGCCGAGCCCATGTCTTCCTGGTCCCAAGGGTGAGGCAGGACTCAGGGATGCCTTGGCACCATGCCCACTGCTGTGGGCCCACCGTTTTTTGTCCCCAGTACTGGGTATTACACCCAGGGCCTTTGCACTGACATACTGATGGAGAAAACTTTTATAAATAGCAAAAACCTGTAAAG
>NW_022927442.1:0-294 GCF_012274545.1 Fukomys damarensis | reverse complement strand
CTGATATTCTGTCTTCACATTCATTTATTAGGTTTCACAGATGTTCAATGAAACTTTTAATTTCCTGAATAACTGTCTGAATCTGCTTCATGGATTGCATTTCTTTCCTCTGTGGCACATTCATGGTTTCCATCATTTTCCTAAGCTCCTCTATTTTTCAAAAATCCGTGTCTACTCTGGATTTGCAAAGCAAGTCCTCAATTATGTTCATCATTTATTTTTATCTTACATATTATTTCTGATTTGATTTTCACCATAGCTTCATCCATCATTTTTTCTTTTACCTCTGCTGTT
>NW_022927441.1:0-221 GCF_012274545.1 Fukomys damarensis | reverse complement strand
ATAACTGCATAAAATGGGTTGAGGTGAAAGATACTGACCTAAGTAATTTTGGAAATGAGTGGAGTTTGTAAAATTAAAGGTAAAAGGTAGCTAATTACTGTATGCTAATTGATAATTTCTGCTATATAGGGTACAGATTAAGAATTTAGAGCTATAAGCACATGTCTTGAATTGAAAAATTAATGAAATAGAGAATGGATGAAGAGAGGCTGATTTCTCAC
>NW_022927440.1:0-216 GCF_012274545.1 Fukomys damarensis | reverse complement strand
GTCCATGGTCACCTGGCTCCAAGGCAAAGATGTGATAGAAAAGCATGATGGAGAAAGGATTTGCAACTCATAGCAGCTGAAAAGCAGAGTAGGTTGGAAAAGGAGAAAGGAAGAGGTCAAGGACCACGTATAGTCTCCAAGGTCACACACCCGGGACCCACTTTCTTTCAACGAGGCCCCACCTCCTAACAGCCCTTGCAGCAATTAACTCATCAG
>NW_022927439.1:0-284 GCF_012274545.1 Fukomys damarensis | reverse complement strand
CTTCGTTGAGTAGAAATGTGGTAGCTTCACTATGCAGATGAAGATAAAATAATGGCAGGTCACAGTGAAGGATCGTGTTAGGGTTCAGCACTAAAATGTCCCCCGAATTCTCACACGTGTGGAAGATTATTGGAACATGGGTGTGCTCCTGTTCACCACTGGATTCACCCATGCTGAACTCCCAGGAGCTGAATGTAACGCTAGGCCTGATTGGAGGTGGGTCACAGGGGGCAGGTCCTAGACGGTGTATTTTTGTGGCTGGCTCCTCCCTTTCTTCTCATCCT
>NW_022927438.1:0-405 GCF_012274545.1 Fukomys damarensis | reverse complement strand
TTACATCTGTGTTTTATTTGAATAAGACTTGTCTCCATGGGCCGGGGATTTAGCTCAGCCGTTCGGTGTTCTGCCTTGCAAGTGCAGGGACTGAGTTCAATCCCTGGTACCAAAAAAAACAAAAAACAAAAGACTTGTCTCCATTTTACACTCGATGAAGACAGGAACTATGTCTCATTGTAATTATTGCTCTTTACTGTATCCCCTAGTACAGTCTCTGGAATATTTTTTTGGATATATATGATTAAATGAATCCTGTAGCAACACATTGTATTGTACTTGGTTCTTGTCTGTTTCTTTACAATATTTTATGCTTTCTTGGGGGTAGGAATTTTTTGTATCTCTCTCATTTTGTTTGTGTTTTGAGACAGGGTCTTGCTGTTAGTCAAGACTGGCCTTGAATTT
>NW_022927437.1:0-343 GCF_012274545.1 Fukomys damarensis | reverse complement strand
AGCTTAGGAATTAGGTGGTGGCTTAGGGTTAGGGTTAGGGTCGGTGAGTGTGATCCCGAAGGATGTCGCCCACCAGGTAGTTTGCCTGTGCGAGGGAAGGTTGAAGGCAGCGCCTTTCACGAAGGTGGGATGCACTGGGTATTTCCAAGGACCCGCGCATCGCACCGCCGTGCCCGTGCGCAGTGCCGGGCCAGCGAGTAGGGTGAGAGCTCGATGTTGGTGACGGGACAGGCTCCCCACTCCACTCCCCGCGTCGCTTCGTCTACATTTCGGGGGGCGTGGGGCCTCCGTTCATGCGACTTTCAGTGTTCGGAATGACGTAGGAAGGGAAGTCCCTCCCCCC
>NW_022927436.1:0-243 GCF_012274545.1 Fukomys damarensis | reverse complement strand
TTTGCTTATACCAGGGCCTCGGATACTGTATAACCTCAGGCATCAGCATAAAACTCAGTAACCGTTTGTCCTGGTAACATCAAGATGACAGTTACTGATAGTGGGAGAAAACACCTTCCCGAGAGAGGCAGGCCCTCGGGAAAATCCCAGAACAGGAGCCGCCCTAGGCTAAGAAGCGCTGGAGAGGAAAGACCGCGGAAGACGACAGAAGTCCAAGGTGCCCTCTGGCGGTGGGCGAAGGAA
>NW_022927435.1:0-334 GCF_012274545.1 Fukomys damarensis | reverse complement strand
AGGGAAGGTGGGTGACGGGTACATGGGACTTTATTTTGTGGTGTTTTTACAACTTGCTGGAAGTCTGTAGTTTTTCAAAATTTTAAAAAGGAGTTGAAGCTGCTTTCACACACTTAAAATCATATTAAAACTAGATATAAAATGGGACCACAGATGGCTGCGCAAGGTTATTTATGAGTAAGCGTTTTTATAATATTGAAAAGATAACCTAAGTAGACAATCTTAAGAGATTGTATGAGAGAATAGCAATACCATCCGTATCATGGAAGACTAGGCAAGTATTAGAAAGTACCAAGTAGACATGTTTTGGGAAAGTGGTACCAATATCTTTGTA
>NW_022927434.1:0-533 GCF_012274545.1 Fukomys damarensis | reverse complement strand
GTGGATGGTCAGAGATTAATTATGATGCATTTCTTCTCTCAGAGCTACCCCGACATTAGACTTCAACTAAAAAAGCTTGATCAGGGGCCCTTGACCCCTCAGGAAGAGGTTCTGGCCACAGCATTCAAGGCCTACTATGGCTGAGATGACCTCGAAATTACAAAGAAATATCAATTATTAGCACAAGCTTTTAATTCGACCAGTCCACCTATGCCACAGGAAAGAAAACCCCTACAAAAGAGGTCCCAACCACCAGGCCCCTATTACAAGTGTTATGAGGAAGGCCGCTGGGCAAAGGACTGTCCTAATCCCAGAGCGCCAACTAAGCCCTGTCCCAAATGCCACCAGAAGGGACATTGGGGCACAGACTGTCCCTTGGCGCCCACCCGCCATCAGACCGTCATCCCCACAGCTCCCCAACATGCGGACCTGATAAGTCTAGCGACAATGGAGGGACAATGAAGAGGCCCTGGCACATCTGGCCCAATGTGGATCACTGCCCAGGAGCCCAGGGTAATCTTGACTGTGGCAGG
>NW_022927433.1:0-228 GCF_012274545.1 Fukomys damarensis | reverse complement strand
TAGACCTTTTGGGTATTCAGAATATTTATGACAATTTTGGAAAAGAAGAGTGGTAGTGGAAGAGCAATTTCTACTATAATGAAGTATCTTAAGTCTTGAATCTACCATAAACAGCAAGCCAAATAGCCATCCTTAATCTCAGATTAGTCAAATTGGGTGATACTATGTAGTGAGCTCAAAATTGTAGTGGCTGAAAATGAAAAGGTGGCCAGGTATATTCCTGTAATC
>NW_022927432.1:855-1601 GCF_012274545.1 Fukomys damarensis | reverse complement strand
GAGGGACACAAAAGTCTCAAACATTTATTTCCTTCCCACACATATCATAGGCATCTAATCCATTATAGAAGACTATGGATGTCTGTGAACTGTCTGCTCTGCACCTCAGAAGGTTATCATGGGGATGATGAAGTTGCAAATAACCATATCACCATGAAGCAGTATCGAGCAATTCCTAAATAGCAGCATCTGAATTCTGCACTCTATGTAACTTGTTGCATCTGCACAATGTTCCTTAAGTATGAATTCCTATATTATTACTTTAAAAGCATAACTGTGAAAATAATTTTGTGTATTGAACCATAAGGTTTTTGGTAGAAAAGAAAGAGGAAGCATTTACCTACTGCTGTCTAATATCAGACACCAGGCAGCACTGCCATCAGTGCCTGTGCAGGGAAGGTGAGATCTGGGATAGACGCCCTGAGATCTGTTCTCCTTCCAGCATGCTTGGGCCCACTTCCTGGGACTGGGTAGCCGTGCTCTCCCCTGCCTGTGCCACCATCAGCTCCAGTGCAAGGAGGGTGGGACCTGGAATAGCTGCTGTGAGATCTGTTCTCCCTCCGGCCTGCTTGGGCCCAGTTGGAGGGACTGGGTATCTGTGCCCTCCCCTGCCTGTGCTGCCATCAGCGCCAGCACAGCGAAGGTAGCCATGTGGGTGCTCCTGAAACACCCCCACCCCTCTCAGACCTCCTGATTGTGCCAGTCCTTGGATCCACTCTGCAGAGGCATAGGTGGTTGAAGGGAAT
>NW_022927432.1:0-333 GCF_012274545.1 Fukomys damarensis | reverse complement strand
CCCCCACCCCTCTCAGACCTCCTGATTGTGCCAGTCCTTGGATCCACTCTGCAGAGGCATAGGTGGTCATGAAGGGAATTTTTCTGAGCTCCCAACTTTGAACATCTTTATCGAAAGGGCAGTGGGAACCTGCAGTAGAACAGTGTGGAGTTCAACACTGCAGGAGGTTGGGGAGCTCAATCTGGGTCTTGCAGCCCCAAATCAGTCTGAATCTCAGGGGTCTGCCATCGGCTAGCTGAGATCAAAGGACTTAGTTCTGCACACGGCTGCGCACGTTGTATATTATGACAGCAGAGATATAGTCTGAAAGAGGCCCTTCAAATTCATTTTTTT
>NW_022927431.1:0-2700 GCF_012274545.1 Fukomys damarensis | reverse complement strand
ATCTCAGGATTTGGGCATGGAGGTGTGAGACAAATCTGCCCAAGGACAGGAGGCGATTGTTTAGGAATAAGGACTGGTGTCCTGATGGAAGGAATAGGTGATTTGGTCTGGGAAAAGCCCTGCCTTTGCCCACTGTTCCCCATGCAATCTTGGACTTAACGCTTTAAACCTCAGTTGCCCTGTCTGTGAAGTGGGGAGAACAAGATAGTATTTTTCTTAAAGGATTATTTGAGACACGAATGAGGTGGATCTTCGCAGACTTTGAGTCTAGTACCTGACCCATAGTAAGTATTTGGTAAACAAATGTTAGCTTCTTGTACGTTTTTGGTTGGGAGGTAGGAACAAGGAGGAAACGTCTCATGCTAGAGGCAATATGGATTTTCTCCATTAATCATTGTCTTCATTGTCTTTGAAACTTGTTTTTTGTTTGTTTGTTTGTTTGTTTTTGTTTTTTGAGATAGGGTCTCACTGGGTAGTTGAGACTGACCTGGAACTCACTATGTAGCCCAGGCTGGTCTCAAACTCACAGCAATCCTCCTGCCTCAGCCTCCTGAGTGCTGGGATTACAGGCGTGTGCCACCACGCCGGGCAAATTTATTTTTTTGAGACAGTCTCACTATGTAGTTCAGGCTGGCCTGGAGTTTAAAGTAGTTCCCCTGCTTTTGGAAGTGCTAGGGTTACAGGCATGAGTCACCATGCCCAGCTCTTTGAACTTTGTTCAGGTTTTTCATGCCTTTTTGATTGTAGATCTCTAGAGTCTATAATTTGCCTAATTTAAAGATCTTTATGCCATATTCCTAGTGTAGGATCTTCTATAATTTGATCTCTCTTTAGCTTCGTGCCCACTGTACTACCAGGATTCTTTTCCAATTTCTGCCATAGTTAATTATTCTCCATTCTTTTGTCCCAATGTGTCATTTTGGCGTGCTTTGTTTTTTGTTTTTGTTCTTTGCTATGGGGGATTAACGGGACTTTGAGATTGCAACAGAACCACTGAGCTAAATCCCTGGCGCATTTTTTCTTTTTCTTTTTAATGACATCTCTATTCATGTAAGTTTTGCATTTCTGTCCGAGAACACTTTTGGTTCTTTATTTATTTTTATTTTTTATTTTTTGGTACCGGGGATCGAACTCGGGTCCTTGAGCTCGCGAGGCAGGTGGCAGAACCACTGTGCTAAATCCCTGGCTCTGCTTGTTTATTTTTATTTCTTTTTGGTTCCGGGGATCGAACTCTGAACCTTGTGCTTGCAAAGCAGGTGGCGGAACCCCTGGTCCTGTTTATTTTTAAATTTTGGAAGTTAAAGCATTTGAGGTTTTAAAAATCCAGAATTGAGTTTTCTCAGAGCTGCTAATCTTTTCGGCCAGCTGGTGATGAGGCTTCTCTGGTTTGTTATGGAATGAAGTGTTCTACCTCCTGTCTGTGGTTTGTCCAATTTAGATCATAAATCCACACGTTTTAGGGCATTTTTAGCACACAAAAAATTTATCACTAAACTGTTAACTTGAAAGGGAAGAGTCTTTGGACCGGGGCTTTAGCTCAGTGGTTCCGTTGCCTGCCTCTCAAATGTGAGGTCCCAAGTTTGAACCCCGGTACCAAAAAAAAAAGGGAAGAGCCTTTAATCAAACCTCTAGTCCTAGTGCTGAGATTCAAGGTGCTTGTCCGAGTTTAGGAGCCATTGCTGCACCACTAGGAGGCGGCAGAGCACCTCATTTCCAGAGACCCTGGGCCTTGTCCCCCTTCCCGCTCTTCAGCTACAATTCCCTTTTTGAGTTGCCAAGTTTGGACCTAGCTTTGGAAAATTCGCAGAAACTCTTTTAGCGAGTTACGTTGCTTGTGAATTTCCCATCCACCTTGCTTGTATTAACCTCCTAGCTAGTTTCATTTGTTTGGCTAGTTTGGCTTTTAGCTAAAACTTGAAAATGAAGCCCAGAGTGATTATTAAACTTACCTGAACACATTTGTGGTTTTAAATCTCCCAGCAGTGTATCTACCCACGCCCCTACTCATAATGATTTTGTGATTGAATCGGTCTCATAAATAGGTTTGAAAAAAAGTCTATGTGGCCCGCAGTGATTTTCATTCACCTACAGAAATTTTCACCAGCCCTATTCGTACTTATACTTTTCCAGTGTTATGGGGCCATAGAACTGATGACTATGAAACTCAATCAAAATGTTAAGCTATAAACAGAAAAAAGTGATTAAAAATTTTTTTTTTCAGGCTAGGGTCTGGATACTTCACGAGTTAGTTTGCACAAATGGACGATGCTCTGGTTTTAGTGTGGTAGTGTTTTTTTGTTTTGTTTTGTTTTTTATCTTTTGGTACCGGGGATCAAACTCCGGACCTTGCACTTGCAAGGCAGGTGGCGGCACCACTGAGCTAAATCCCCGGCCCTCTAGTGTGGTTTTTTCTTGAATGGTGCTGGTGATCAAATGCAGAACTGCATCCATTTAAAGCACATGCTCTACCACTGAGCTATACTTACACCCTCAGCCCTACTGGGGGATTTTTTTTTGGTACCGGGGATTGAACTGCGGTCCTTGCGCTTGCAAGGCAGGCCACCGAACCGCTAAGCTAAATCCCTGCCCCCCCCCACTGGGAGATTTTTGAAGAGATTCACTCTCACATATTAACTTCAGTTTTTGCACAGTCGGGATAGGCACAATAAGTTGGATACTGCTTTGTCATGGGTCACGTTC
>NW_022927430.1:0-281 GCF_012274545.1 Fukomys damarensis | reverse complement strand
AGAGACTGACCCCTTTGCAACTGAAACATGGTTCACTTTTCCTTCTAAGCTTACATTTCCCATCTGAGAGCCCTGGGCTGGAGTTTAAATGTATCTCATTTCCTGTCACAGAACAGGAATCTCAGAATTGCATTTTTGATTGTGTTATTCTCGTGCAAAACAGCATATGGGGCTAGGATGCTTCGTGAACTAACACCACTTTCACCTGTCCTCCCCTGCTAGGCCAGAAGGTTCCCTGAGGGCAGGAACCAGGACAATCTAACTCTAAACCACAGAGTCCT
>NW_022927429.1:0-587 GCF_012274545.1 Fukomys damarensis | reverse complement strand
TAAAGATTCAGTGTCTCTAGGCTATATTCTGTGAGAAAATTTGGGGATAAGCTATATTTCTGTGTGGTTGAGAGGAAATTTATTTTGATAATAGTATCATTATTTATTATTTTATTATAACAATTATAATATTTTGTTGATTTGTATACATCTAAATATCAGACATTTTTAACTCAGCTACACATTTGAATATTTTGAATACCAGCTAAATATTCATAAGTTCTTTTGGAAAATTGAAATTAGTAGAAATGCAAACAAATACTTATTAATTCTTAGTATGAAATGGAGAAAATGTAAACACAATATAATTTAGGGGCAGCCTGAAAATTTGGAGTGACTCTGGCCTTCGGGGTATTAGAAAAGAATACAGGACTAGGGTCAAACCAAGGAAAACAAAAAAGAAGAAAATGCATACCAGAAGCTCTCTTAAGATTTTAATGCACTTATTATTCTATCATACATGGTAGTACTTAGTATCTCTTATATAAAGATTCATTTATTGAAAAGTATGAAAGGGATTAGTAGTATCATATTTCTACTTCACTAAAACTATTGAAATATATCTGATTAACTTTTTATCATTAATG
>NW_022927428.1:0-1408 GCF_012274545.1 Fukomys damarensis | reverse complement strand
CCCCCCGCGTGGCTACATGTAGGGCAGTACTGCGCCTGCGCGGGAACAGGCGGGGCAGTACTGCGCCTGCGCTGCAGAAGCCCGAGCCCTCCAAACGGGGAGCACTGTAAGCCAGGTGCGCGCCCGAACTGGGCCTGGTGGGACGAGCTTCTCCCACCAGCGCCGGTCTGTGCCTGTACTGCAGCCCCCTCTCCCCAGTCATCCCGCTCCCGTCATCTGTTCAGGCGCGTTTGGAGGGTGGAGTCCTAAGGGTGGCCCCACAGGAGGGAGGGTACAGACATCTTCTTGGCGGCTGTCCTAGTCTCCGGAGGAGCCTGAAGCACCCAGTAGTGGGCACTGTGCGCCGAGGGGACGTGGGAGACCCTTGGTTAAGAGCTTTCCAGAGGTTCCAACGTGGGGGTCAGGGTGCTCCGAGTGCAGTAGCGAGCGCCTCCCGGTGGTGCCCGCCTTCTTGGGCGGAGCAAGCAGCTGCTGCGCAGCACAGCAGAGCACAGCGAGAAGCAGAGGAAGAGGTTGCCCGCGCGTGTGCGCGTGTGTGAGCCGAGCCCGCCGACCTGGGGTACAGCTGGTGCGCAGGCCCGGGGCGCTGCTGTGCGATCTCCAAGGGGAAACGATGACGCCCGGGGTCCTGCTGTAGGTGCTGGAGGAGCCTAAGGGGACATCATGCCTCCCGCGTGCGTGGTGACAGGGCGAGCGGGCCCCAGGGGAGCAAGCTGAGACCTGCAGGTGGGCTCGTGCCTCTGAGTTGTAGTGGATCGGGTGGTGGGGGACCGAGGTGCTCGGCCTTCCTGCCTTGGAGCCGGGGACGAGGCCCAGGACGCACCGTGGGCTGCGCGTGCGTGCATGTGCACGTGCGCTCGAGTGTGCGAAAGAGACCGTGTGACCCTTGCTGTAGGTCAGCAAGATCCTGGGCACCGAGTGTCTGGGCACAGACTCTGACCAGTGCAGAATCTCCCTCTGGGGCATTTCAGTTTACAAGTATGGCGGCAGCATTTGTGGTTAGCAAGACTTATTCAAATTTGAAATCATAATAGCCAAAAAAATATCATCTAAGCCCATGGCTGTAAGCGCAGCAGTCGGGGAGGCCAAGGCTGGAGGATCAAATTTCTGGGCTAACTTGGGTAACATACTAACTTAGCAAGACCTTGTCTCCAAAGGGGGAAAAACATTTTTTTTTAAGAAAAACATTAAAGGGAGCGGGGATGTAGCCCAGTGCAATGGCCTGAGCTCGGTTTCCAGTACAGTAAGTCCTCGACTTATGAACGTTCCACTTGTGAACTTTCACAGCTACAAGCTCACCTTGCATGGAAGTGTGACCACTGGGGGTCTCCAGACCACTGACCATACCAGGTAAGAGCAAAATCAGCTTCACTGCCTATCGAAATCGCCTTGAAAGCGTGACACAAAA
>NW_022927427.1:0-424 GCF_012274545.1 Fukomys damarensis | reverse complement strand
TCCATGTCTGCCTGGGTTGTCCTTCAGTCTGGACAAAATGCTCTGCTTCAGGCCCTCTTGCAGGTACTGACACAGTAATGTGCTTCATAAGATCAAATATCTTGAGTAGACTTTTCTATACCTTCTGAAGCAGTACTCCTTTTCTTTTCTCCATCCTCTCAGAGAGGAGGCTTCCTTCTTATCTACTATTTCCCTGCCCACCAAGCTCATGCTGGTGGCTCCCCCCATTGCTTGGATCCCCCTTCCGAATTCCCAGTCCATTGGCTGCGTGGCAGCATCACGTGTACTCCTAGAAGCCAACTGTGTACTCTTCTCAGCCCCTTGTGCCCCTGCAGGAACAGGTGCTCAGTGAACTCTCATTTTTCCTCACAGCGAAAAGTCCATAATGCCCTGGCTTCATCTTATTCCCATCCATGCTCCTCAT
>NW_022927426.1:0-321 GCF_012274545.1 Fukomys damarensis | reverse complement strand
AAAACAAAAAAAAAAAAAAAAAAAAAATCCACTTCTTAGATGCCAGATGCCAGCTCCTCTCTACATCCTCACATGGTGGAAGGGGCAAGCAGTTTTTTACACCTTTTTCATAAATGCACGAATCCCATTTGTGAGCACTTTGCTCCCATGAACTACTCATCTCCCCAAAACTCTAGTTCATCACACTGTGGGTTGGGATATCAGTGTATGAATTTGGGGGATGCACAAACATCCATCCTGTAACCCTTGAAGTGTTAGCTTATTCTAGCATCATCTCAAAAGTATAAAGCCCAAAGTCTTATTTAAATAGCATCTGAATTA
>NW_022927425.1:0-305 GCF_012274545.1 Fukomys damarensis | reverse complement strand
TTTTTTTTGGCCTATCTAAACATCTAGGATTAGAAAACAAGTATTGCCCCCCACAGTAAATAGGTAAGATTGGACATATTTCAGAACACCTTTAACTTGTTCACTTTAATCATCCTTGAATTTCTGGGCTGTAGCCTAATTTCACAGAGTGTTTAATTGTTAGGCCCTAAATCTGAAAGGTCTACTTGGTCATAAAAGCCTAAAAATATAAACTTTGAAATTTTGTTCTGTAAATCTGACCCAGTTCTTGGCAGTCTGTAGTTACTCCCAGAGCCAAGATATTTCCCAAGAGGAAACAACAAATG
>NW_022927424.1:0-375 GCF_012274545.1 Fukomys damarensis | reverse complement strand
TGCCATGCTCCTTGGGGGCCAGTCTGCTGCCACATGTGGCGTGGTGGATGAACTTATAACCATCCGGGGAGGGTAGAATCTAAAGACACTCAAGACAGCCTCCTGTCCTATTCCATGCGCAAATGCTTTCGATGCTGGTTTAAATCCAAGGTCAGCGTCACCCTGGCAGTGACCTGTGGCTGGTATGGCTCTGTGTCTCTTCTGGGCACTGCAAACACGGATCCATTTAACTTTCTAAGTTCCACTGAACTGCACAGGCAGATGTTTACTTTTCTGTACAGGGTTACACTTCAATAAGAAGCTTCCCAAACCGGCCTTGCTTTCTGACTCCCTCCCTGGTTCTTACCTATGCCTGCTGCTGCGTAGCACTGGGGC
>NW_022927423.1:0-223 GCF_012274545.1 Fukomys damarensis | reverse complement strand
GAAATGGAAAATTTTAATGTAATTTCAGTTCTTTGATTTATCCAAGAGAAGTCCTTATATTTAGTTTCTTTCAGCATTTCAAAATATGGGACTGACAGCATCTAAGGTTTTTGCATATTATAGTTGAACAAAGGCATCTCTTTTACTCTTTGTATGGAAATTACAAGGCAAGTATCACCTTTATTTAATGTGTTAGAGAAAATGTCATGCAACAGTGCTGTGT
>NW_022927422.1:0-232 GCF_012274545.1 Fukomys damarensis | reverse complement strand
GGAGACAACGCTGACAACCACTGCCCTGCTCCTTTCTGATGCTGAGGCTCTGCCCAACATACAAACTGGCAGCTGCCAATGAATAATGCTGCACAGAGTCCAAGAAGAGGCTGTGCGGGCTGAGATCAGCTTCATTGCTATCACTGAGCAAAAGCCAGAGTATCCAGGCAGAGCCAGTGGGATTAGCAGGCACCGCAGGACCTGCAGACCATCCTGTAGGGAATGTGAATGC
>NW_022927421.1:0-886 GCF_012274545.1 Fukomys damarensis | reverse complement strand
TGCAAAGCCATGTAAAGAAGTCACAAGAAAATGAGGACTGGGGATGTGAAGTGGAGGCAGCCAAGGCAATAGGAGCTTGTGGATGTGAGGAAAGAAGGAGAGTTCGGTGGGCACCTGTACTTTCAGGGGCTCAGTGGGCACAGTAGATTGCACAGTGGGCTTGTAGGGGTTAGCACAGTGCTGCCACATAGCAAACAGACTGGGAATTTGGAAGAGAGATACAAGGAATGGAGGGAGGTACCAGTGTGAGCTTGGTGGGCAGGCAAATAGTAGGAAAAGAGGAAGGGGCACCTCTGAGAGCCAGGAGTGAAGAAAAGGAGCACTGCTTCAGAAAGTATAGAAAAGTCTACCAAAGATATTGGAGCTTACCAAAAACAGGACTGTGTAGATGTCTGCAAGAGGGCCTGAGGCAGAGCACTTTGTCTAGCGTGAAGGGCAACTCAGGCAGACGAGGACCAGTCCCATGAGATGCCACTCAAACAATCTTTGGAGTGTAACCACCAGAAACTGATGGGAGAAAAGTGGTACCAGTGCCACTGAGGAGACATAGAAGTCTGCTTCAGGCCACAGAGCTTCCCAGGGGGAAAGATTATAAGAAAGTCTTAAGATGGATGGTGATGTCCCTCCTAGAATCCTGTTAAATCCCTCGGTAACACTGTGACGGACATGAAAACCACTGACAAAGGCACATTGGCTGCTCCAATGACTCAGTCTCTTTTAAAATTATATAAAAAGGGGAAATACAGAGTGTCCACTTACCTGCTTGGTGACTTCCGACATGTGATCATTAGGATGGCAGATGCCCTCCAGCCAGCACCACCAGCAACTGGCGACAAAATTCCTCAGTGTCCACCAAGCCTCCTCTCACTTGTTTCTCTAAGCAGGA
>NW_022927420.1:0-425 GCF_012274545.1 Fukomys damarensis | reverse complement strand
GTCATTATATCAAAGTAAGAATCTGCTGCACAGCAAAAGAAACAGTCAACAGTGTGAAGAAGTAATCTACAGAATGGGGAAATTTTTCATCTAACAAAGGATTACTTATCTAGAACATATAAAGAATATAAACAACTCAACAGAAAAAATCTGAGTGAAAATGAGAAGATGATCTGAATAAATATTTCTCAAAAGTACACATGTAGAGCCAGCATGGTGGCAAATGCCTGTAATCCCAGCACTCAGTAGGCTGAGGCAGGAGGATCACTGAGAGTTCAATGCCAGTCTGGGCTACATAGTGAGTTCAGGGCCAGCCTGAACTACAAAGGGAGATCCTGTGTCCCTGCTCAAAAAAAAAGTATACATGTAGATGGCCAACAAGTATATGGAAAAAAATGTCCTTAGTACTGAAAATAAACAAAAAA
>NW_022927419.1:0-201 GCF_012274545.1 Fukomys damarensis | reverse complement strand
TTAAATGGCTCCACATTTGGCCAGTGGGAGCCCCTTGCAGATGGTTCTCAAGTCCTTTTGTCCCGACCTTTTAGTCCCTGCTAGCATCCTTGCTAACTGGAGTGACAGGCTGTTCCAACTCTTTGTAGACATTTCCTGCTCCAAACTTTCGATCAGCCATTTCTATAACAATTCATGGTTTCAAATGATGGAGAATCTCTC
>NW_022927418.1:0-752 GCF_012274545.1 Fukomys damarensis | reverse complement strand
TTTTTTTCATGTGGTACAATTCACTTGACATTTATAGATTTAACTTTTGGAAAATCTATACAGTGGAAAGCAGTATCAAGTTGGTACTTGATTTTATTACTTTTAAAACTATACCTCAGTTTTTTAGGACTATAAAAATCTACTACATTTCTAACTTTTAAATACTAATTCCTTATGTGTATATATAGATGTGTGGATAAACTCACACAAACACACAGGACTTTGAGTCTGTATTTTTATCCTATTTCAATGCACTCCCTGCGTGTTGCAACATAGTTCATTTCATACTTAAATATCTCATGCATATCCTACCCTCTTAAAGCAAATCCGTATTTTGTAAATATCCTTCTAATTCTGATACACATCCCTCCTTGTGAACACTAAAATCTGATCAAGAATGAAAGAAATTAGTACCAATGTGAAAATTTAATTCTTTTGTTTAAAAATATGTTTGCCTTCTAAAAAATCTTTTAAAACTATCTTTTCATTGATAGAGCAAAATCTTTTCAAATACGGTAGCTATTTTAACCTAGTTTCCACATCTTTCCTATTATTTTCCTAAATTCAGTAGAATAGCCCTAATTTCTGCAGAACATGTCTTCCTTTTGGGAGACAGTGTTTACAAGGGGCACTGTGCCAGGTGCTGTGCTCATTTTCCCTCTCTCTGGCTGCAGGGCTGGGCAGTCAGCACAGGTGGGGCCCTTAGAGTCTCTGCCCAGAATTCCCCATGAAGGATTTCTGCTCTGCTAGGG
>NW_022927417.1:0-537 GCF_012274545.1 Fukomys damarensis | reverse complement strand
CAGCGAAGTGGCGAGAGAAGCTATTTCCCAGGGAAAACTGTACTTTAAACCCCAGAAGCGATCGGCAAAGTGCGTTTGTGTTCTAACGGCATACTGAACCAATCCCCTAGTATACAGTATTCTGAAGGCTGGTGAGCACTCAGAGCTGCTAGGCACTCTCTTAGGACCGAAGGGCTTCTCTGCTAAAAGTACTTCACAACAGTGTTTCAATATCTGCCAGGCAGAGACCTACAAACAAAAAGGAATGCAGTTGTACTCCAAATAAGATGTGGACTTCACTGTTAAACTCACAGAGTTGCAGAACCTTTCTCTGTGGAGTACTTCACATTCCTGAAGCAGACCGCTTTCGCTTTAAATAAAGGGCTCAGCGGCAGGAGAAGCTGTTTCCCATGGAAAACTGCACTTTAAACTGCAGAAGCCCTCTGCAAAGTGCGTTTGTGTTCTAAGGTCAAACTAAAGCTATCCCCAAGTATGCAGAGTTCTGGAGACTTGTGTGCACTCAGAGCTCCTAGGCACTCCCTTAGGCCTGAAGGGCTT
>NW_022927416.1:0-247 GCF_012274545.1 Fukomys damarensis | reverse complement strand
TAGCCATTTCTACAAGTATTTACCTGATTACATTATGTGGGTTAGCCAGCCAGGAGAAAATCTGAGGTACCAGAACAAGGTAAGGCCCTTGGGGAACAAGCCCCCACCCAGGCTTTTATTTTCTCCTTCTCACTCTCACTCTCTTCCCTAGGCTAGGAATACAGTGAATACTTATGGTATGAAGAAAAGTGCTATGTTTCTAGCTGTGGCAGATGGGGAAGGGAATTCCCAGCTTTTGTTTGTCTTC
>NW_022927415.1:0-266 GCF_012274545.1 Fukomys damarensis | reverse complement strand
TGAGTTAGTTCATGAAAATTATAAATAATATAGGACACATGTAGAAGGCTTCATTTTTTGTTTGCTCTTTTCTTACTGAGCAGTAAAGTTTTACTGCAGTCAGAATGTTTTGAACCTATGTTACTGATGCAGCCGGTTGTATAGCAGAGGAAATAATTGAGATGTGGAAATCTGATGGCTACCAGAATTCCCAAAAGAGGAGCTTTCTGGGAAGTGGGTACAGGTGGAAACAAAGTAAAAAGGTGGCAGATGTCCCGGGTTATTGA
>NW_022927414.1:0-208 GCF_012274545.1 Fukomys damarensis | reverse complement strand
ATTTTTTGTTTTATTTTGTTTTGCACTGGGGATCAAACTTGGGACCTTGTGTTTGCGAGGCAGATGGCGGCATCTCTGAGCTAAATCCCCGGTTCTGTGGGTTGTATTTTTAACTTGAGAGAACTGTCAACATTTTCCCATCACCGTATGAGAGTTCCAGGCTTTCCATTTTATGATCAACACTTAATATAGTAGCTCTTTTAAATTT
>NW_022927413.1:0-214 GCF_012274545.1 Fukomys damarensis | reverse complement strand
TAAGGCTCCTGGCCACTTCCGTATTCTTCACACCTCTCCCGAGCGGGGTGCAGGCCCAGCTTGTAGGACACGGGCTCATCCAAAGACTCTCCCACCACCCCCAGAGAGGGGGCTTCTGCAGCCTCCTGCTACCCTTCCTCGTGCCCTGCCGAGTCACTCTGGTGCCCGCTCTGTCTCCCTGCAGACTCCTGTCCTCTCCCCTCCCATCCTCTTG
>NW_022927412.1:0-3560 GCF_012274545.1 Fukomys damarensis | reverse complement strand
ATTTTGATCATACATTTCTTTCATAAATGTTTTATGATTTTCATTATAGATTTCTTTCAAATCTTGGGTCAAAATTGTTTTTAGGTACTTCTGTGTTTTGTAGCTACTGCAAATAAAACTGCTATCCTGATTTGTATTTCAGAAAATGCAACCTCTCCATATAGCAAGCACTACTGAAATACATTGTTTGGCAAAAAAATACAGGTACTGCACAATCTCACTGAAAGGTGAAAAATAAAAAAAGTTGATCTCATAGAAGTTGAGCATGGTAATTACAAGAGAGCAGTGAAATTAGGGAGGGAGAGGAGAGAAAATGTAGACCAATGACACTACATCAGGTAGCAGGGAGAATTTGAAATGGGTTATTTGCACAGTAGGGTGGCATCTGACCTATAACTTAAGTCCTGACTGTTTCAAAAAGTCCTAGAAGAAATTATTTAAATGGTTTAATCATAAAGTGGTGATGCTCAAAGTGATGCATATGTTTAATTTTATTACACAATTTGCCCACAGTATAAATGTATGAAAATGCCACATCACTACGTTAATAAATGCAATTTTTAAGTTTCTTTAGATCAATTTACAAATAAGTTTATTTAAAATGTTTAAATAAGTTTATTAAAATGTTTTTCTAGTGCTTTTATCTGTCTCATTTCTGTTGCAAAATACCCTTACATTCCTCAAACTTTCATACTTTATTTTTCATTGATTAAAATAATGTGCATTTCCTCTTCCATTTTCTCTCTCTCAGGAAAGCTTTCCATATCTCCTTTCACTCCCAGGTATTTACATTTCACCTTCCTGCTATGTGTATTTTAAACCTGCCACTGAGCATAGTTTGAAAAGTAAAATAATATGGGAGGTGCCCTTTGCTCTTTTGTATGTTAAGCAATTTGTTTATCATTAAAAAATGGTTTTGTAATGTAGAAGCTTTGGCGGAAATATTTAAAATATTCTAATTTATCATTTCTCTTATACGAGAAACTCAGGATAAAAATATATACCAAATAAAAGATAGATTATAGAAAGTAGGGAGCAAGAACTTTCTCAAAGGGAAAATGTATAAAGTCATAGAGGGAGAGGGGATGGAAAAAGTCCTTGTCTCCAGTTTTCAATCATTTATTCTTTTTTTCTGTGTGAGACAGGATCTCTCTGTGTATATCAGCTTGGCCTTGAACTTACGGCGATCTTCCTGCATCAGCTTTGTGAGCGCTGGGATTATGGGTACGCACCTGTGCCCCTGTACCTGTCTTTTGTTTGTATTTTATTAAAATCAGTTTTTAAAAGATTGTCTCATAAATCAATCACTAAAATATAAAATTTTTCAAAACTCAGTCATGGTTTTAAATTTTCTCCCTTTCTCCTTATGTTTTATTCCTTTCTTGGGGATTTTATCCATATTTAAGAATATAACATTCATCTGAAATTGTTAGAGGAAATATTGCTAGAAAGGACTAAGAGAACAGATAATATGTTAAGATTTCAATGAGGAATTTTGAAAAAGGATATTTATGACAGAAATTTGCAGTGTCTTAAAAATATACTCATGATTAGTATTCTGTGAATTTCTGATGTGGACATTTGCATAAAACATTATTCTAAAATGTTTTTCCCACAGTATAAATGTATGAAAATGCCACATCATTGCATTACTAATTTACCTAATAATTTAGGTAATATTCCTGGTCATTATAGTACTGTCCAATAGAACTTTCACTGATGATGACAATGTTCTGTAATATGTGCTATTGAAGCCAGGCATAGTGGCACATGCCTACAGTCCCAGCACTCTGAGAGGCTGAGGCAGGAGGACCACAACGAAAAGCCCACATGGGCAATGTAACAAGATCCTACCTCAGAGGAAAGGGTCATGGGATTTAGCTCAGTGCAAGTGTTCTGGTTCAATTGCACCATATAACTAATTAACTAACTACCTAACTTACTAACCAACAGGAAAACCTCGGCTAGCTAATAGAAAAGTTGTTACTCTCATGCAGAAATTAGAAGCTTAAAATATGTAATACAGTAATTGAAGAACTGGATTTTTATTTCATTTTAATGGATTTAAATTTAAATGGTCATATGTGGCTAGTGGCTTTCTGTTGGATACCATAGTTCTAGTCAATTATTGTGTTGTGAGTAATTACCACAAGTTCTCTGCTATTATGTGGCATGGATTAATTTTTCTCACTTTAACCTGAAAGTTGATTCATGCCCCAGTTTTTCCTAGTAGCATTTTATCATTATATCATTCATAAGCCCCTTGAAAACCATTTACTTCCTTGATAGTAACATTCTTGAAAAAAGCTTATTATCTACTATAGATTATAGCCTTCTGATTCATTATAGACAACTTTGCCCAGTTTCAGGGCTTTAATCTCTTTTCTTTCTCTTTGAGGATTAGGAAATTAAGTGCATTGTTGACTTATCTACTTTTCCTTGTGCATATATAGATTTTGACTCTATTTCATTTTTATCTTCATGTTTTTGAATTGAAAGCTGACCATCACATTTATGTGTTATATGATTGCATACACATATAATTATCTAGATGCATATTATTTTATACTAAATAATGCATTTGTTTCATGTCAATAGTTTTATTATAATGTATAAGAAGTTGCTAATCTTTTCAGCTGTGCCAGCACAGGCTTGGTAGCCTTGAAATTATAGAGGAAGAGATGGCAAATAAAATCAAATAACAATATTAATAAAAGCTACTACAATTTTACTACAATTCTGCACCACCCTCCTTCCTACGCTATGGCTAATTACACATCATTTGAATTTCATACTTTTTATGTTTTCTTTGAATTTCCTTACTTGATATTTTTGGCTTCACCTTTTCTTCTAACCTACACAGAACTGGTGATTTATTTCATCACCATGTATCTTTACTTATTACAAATTCATACGGCTATGTGAGAAATGTAAAGTTAGATTTTGGTGAATTGACATATGTGTTCAAAAGACTAAGATGCATTCTTATTCTTATAAACCATTCCAAACTAGAGAAGTAGAAAAATGTAAATGGCTCTAACGTCCAACAATCAAATATAGTAATATAGTATTTTTTAAATTCTGGAAATAATTTTAGTAAATTTTTATTGGTATATATTTGTGCTACATAATGTACATAATTCTTTGTGTGGAGTTGGTACATATACAAAACAAATCTTTTTTAAAATTAATTTTATTAGTGCATTTTAGGTATACAATATAATTACATTCATCATTGGAGATTTGTACCTTTTCATAATATACCTTGATTCTTATATTTTTCCCCTTCCCTTGCCTCCCTTCAACCCCTCCTCTGCTCCCTATTAATAAAGACTTTCATACCCATGAATATATCAGCATGATTCCTAATAGCTACAAATTGGAAATGGCCCTTATGTTCATCAACAGATAAGTGGATAAAGAAAATATGGTATTTACGTACAATGGAGTAATATTTGCTGTAAAGCACGATAAACTTGAGTCACTTGTAGAAAATGGATGCACTTTGAAGCCATAATATTAAGTGAAATAAATCAGATGCAAAAGCTTAAATATTGCAT
>NW_022927411.1:0-790 GCF_012274545.1 Fukomys damarensis | reverse complement strand
GACTCTTAGCAACACATCATATTAACAGGAGCCTGGCACAGACACATCCACAGAGATAAGATTAACTGGAATGGATACTTCATTCAGAGTTTCAGAGAAATGGAGTTACACTTCGGAAAGGGAAACAAACACTCATTTTGCTTCCGTCACAAACGTGGTTCTGGGTGTTAGCATGTCTAGTCTTCACATCATCTCTTGAAGTTCTGTGGTAAATACTTGGTCCAGAATGTAGGCCCAGTATCTTGT
The DNA here is from genome assembly GCF_012274545.1 of Fukomys damarensis. Taxonomy (NCBI): domain Eukaryota; kingdom Metazoa; phylum Chordata; class Mammalia; order Rodentia; family Bathyergidae; genus Fukomys; species Fukomys damarensis. The sequence goes on along the minus strand of NW_022927411.1, from coordinate 544 downwards.
AACCCTATCCCTGAGCCCTTATCCAGAGTCGCGGATGCCTGGGAAGCCTATTTGTGTGAAGTGACTTCACCTCCTTGGTAGAGAGGCTTGATAACAACATGGAGGAAGCTTGTCCAAAATGTATAATCAGAGGATCTTTTCCAGGAACTGGAAAAAAAGAAAGCCCATATCCTTTAACTCTGTGAAAGCATAATAACCTGCCTCTTTCAGGTTATAAGAAGCGGTATTTTTGTATTATATTAACCCTTGTCCTAACTCAGAGGACCAAGTTCTTTAGTTGTGGTAAGCTTAAAAGCATTGTCTGTTGTACATTTCTGGCTCCTTACTTTTCTCCATCTTTCTCTCTTTCCCCTTTCCCTCTCTCTGGTCATTTTCTTTGCGATAATGCCAATAATTAGACAAATTCACGAAACATTTGGACTTGTCATGAAAAATTTCGCTCAGCCATAATCCCTACTTTCAATCAGCTTCTGAAATTTTGTAAGCCAACAAAACAAGCTTGTGTTTGGACCAAGAGCATGGAAAAGAGGTAGACAAGTCACTT
>NW_022927410.1:0-204 GCF_012274545.1 Fukomys damarensis | reverse complement strand
CTCGCCTCCCTGACCCCGTCCTGTCCCCACCTGCAGAGGGAGCACGAGGCCTCCTCCTCCTCCCGCCGCCGCCTCCCCTGTGTCACGTTCTCGCTGCCACCACAGATGGGCGTGACGAATGACAGCCTCCCGAGGACCGCGAGGCACACACAGGGAAGCAGAGGCCCCTTCGCTCACAGGTCTTCACCTGGACGCATGCTTCAC
>NW_022927409.1:0-889 GCF_012274545.1 Fukomys damarensis | reverse complement strand
ATGAGAGAAAAAAAATCAGACAGGAAGGTTTAAGAAGAAACATATTGGCCCCTATACATGAAACAGGAGATATATCCGCATTAAAATTGACGGTATTTCTGTTCCAGTGCAGCGAATTTGGGATCTTGTGTTTCCAATTCAAAAATGTGTTGTCTTTAAAAAACAACACATAGTAACACATGTATATATTCTGCATTTGGCAATTAAATAAAATGTAATTTTCCTACACAGACTATTTTAATGCATATAGATTGTTAATCTCTTATCCTTTTGTATGACTAATATTAAAGGCAAAACAATAGCTCATTAGGTTGTGTGTATGGATGTAGGGTTGGGATCTGACTAGATCTGGATTTGCCTAGCTGATAAAAGCAGAATTGTATGTGATCCTTCCTCACCGTGGTTTTTTGGTGTGAGAGATAATATGGAGAAAAACATCCCTAATTCACTCCCCAAAGCTTCCTTCCCTTTACATCTTACTTTTGCTGCCTCCTGAGCCTTCTAAGCATGATTGCAACTGCTCCCAGCTCATTTTGCCATATCAACTGCATGGGATTTCAAGAGAGCATATTACCAAAAAGACATTTCATTCTGATGCCAAGGGTTGTACTATCTTTGCTAGTCCCATAAATTACTCTACACTTTTGTGTTGTGGATCAGATTTAATTTTTCTGTGTTCTTATTAGGGAACATGAAAAGTAAGGCATCTTCATTTCTCTTTGTAGAGTCCACTCTGTGTTACTGACACTTCTCCATTACTTGGCATTTTTTTATTCAGCTGAATGAGATTAAAAAGTGTCAGAGGTCTTCCTGTTCTCATTATGGAGGGAGATGGATGTCACATCATGAAACCCTTTTTAGGATTTTGCAAGGTTGCTATTCTAATTAC
>NW_022927408.1:0-511 GCF_012274545.1 Fukomys damarensis | reverse complement strand
TTTTTCTTTTTCAGAATTGTTTTAGCTATTTGGAGTCTTCTATGGTTCTATATGAATTTTAGAGTTGTTTTTTACTCTTTTTGTAAAGAATGCCATTGGAATTTGGGGGAGGTGGGGAGGGTACCAGGGATCAAACTCGGGACCTTGCACATGCAAGGCAGGCAGTGGAATAACTGAGCTAAATCCCTGGCCCTCATTCCCTTGATAGCGAACATAAGTTCCTCTGACATAAACTTAGAGGAAAATATGAAATATAAAATCTAAGAAAGGGCAAAAAAAAATCACATAAAACTAAGCACCTACATTGTTCCAGTCCTAATATTGTTTGCTTCCCATCCAGAATCCCATGGAGGTATATTTGGGCTGCTCTGCAGTAAAACCTATCCAGAATTTCTACCTAGTGAACAGATGGTATTGTCACATAAGAGCAGATGAAGTTTATGTATCAAACACTGCAAGCTTAAGAAAACACATGGAGCTTGGGTAGTAATTATAAAGAGGAAATGTCAAC
>NW_022927407.1:0-294 GCF_012274545.1 Fukomys damarensis | reverse complement strand
TTAACAATTTCACTTATTGTAATTCAGGTGTTTAGGATTTTTATATCTTTTTGTTCAACTTTTGTAATTCATATGTATCTAGAAATCTGTGCATTTCTTCTGTGTTTTCCATTTATTAAAGTACAGGTTCTCAAAGTAGGTATTGATGATCCTCTGGATTTCTATGGATCTTTGTGACTTCACCTTTTTCTCTCCTAATTGCATGGATTTAAACCTTTTCTTTCCTTTTTTGATAAGGGTGCCTAAGGGTTTATTGATTTTGTTTATTCTTTCAAAAAATCAGCTCTTCCATTT
>NW_022927406.1:0-324 GCF_012274545.1 Fukomys damarensis | reverse complement strand
ACCTGCCTGGCAAGCACAAGGTCCCAAGTTCAATCCACAGTACAAAAACAATCAAAAAAAAAAGCAGCATTTGTTGAATGACTTCTGTAGCAGGCTCTGTGCCAGGCGGTTGATGTCAGTTACTGCGTTCCTTGGTCTTTCAGAGTTGGGTGCTACCCTTTCTATTTTACAAATGAGGACCCTGAGTTTTCCGTGGATTATAGAAGGTGTCCGGGCCTCACAGAGCCAGTCAGCGAAAGTTAGAAGTTCGAGCCATGCTTTGTTGACTGCAAGGCCTTGACTTGTGCGATCAATGACCTACAAAGATCCGAGGAACCATACTTT
>NW_022927405.1:0-218 GCF_012274545.1 Fukomys damarensis | reverse complement strand
AATTCATAACCAACTTCAGCAATGTAGTAGCATACAAGGTCAACACACAAAGGCCATTCGTATATTTGTACACACCAACAATGAACTGAATGAGAAGCAAATCATGAAAAAAGTATAACTGACAGTAGCTTGCAGAAAAACGACATACCTAGGAATGAACCTCACCAAGGAAGTGAAAGAGCTCTACAAAGGAAATGACAATACTCTGAAAAACTAAA
>NW_022927404.1:0-226 GCF_012274545.1 Fukomys damarensis | reverse complement strand
TTTAAATAGGAATTTGCCTATTGTTGCAAAAGGCACAAGTTACTAAACAATGGAAAAACAATAGAGAATATATTAGTTGAGATTCTATGAAGGAGAGTAAGGAAGGAAGGCCCCCATAGAAGTTTTCTCCAGCCACCTGCTCGGGCCCACAAGGTGACCTCCCTGACTATGCATCACCAGATCCAGTAAGAAAGGTAGCCACGGGCACCCTTGAAACACTCCCATG
>NW_022927403.1:0-448 GCF_012274545.1 Fukomys damarensis | reverse complement strand
AATGACATTAGAAAAATAATTTAAAAAATAAGTAGAACAAGTACGCATATGTGATTCCAGGTATGTGTACAGAGGTTCCAATATCAAGTGAAGGTCTGCGACTAAGCTTAGCTGCTCTGCTTTACAGAAACAGCTTTTATTTCTAAAATCACTGTAGTGACGATATAAGGTAGCATATGTAGTGTATAGGTCACGTTCCATCTATAATCCGACCACTCCGGCGGCTGTGTAGTTGCAAGCTGTACATTCTTTGTTTTTAACTTAATGGTCACACGCTGTGCCATTTAGTGAGGTACAGGTTCATTAAACCTTCTGTTCAAGTGCCTTAAGGCCCCAATTCATTTTGACTTTCCAATTACTGGTGACAATTTTTATATGCAGCCAAATTTTTCAATCTCAGTGGGAATGTTTGCATAAGTCATGGCTTTTTGCTCTTCTTTTTAATAAT
>NW_022927402.1:0-202 GCF_012274545.1 Fukomys damarensis | reverse complement strand
TACTCTATCTATCATACTATCAGTCTAAAGAATAAAACCCCGCATGAATTATAGATATAAAGTTTACACCTGTAAAACTTTCAGAAGGAAATAAGATACTTGTTTTCATGACTGGAAAAGCTAAGGAAAAAGCTTTCTCGTGTCACTACATACGCAAGCTATAAAAGTAAGACATTAATGAATTGTGCTCATCAACACTAAA
>NW_022927401.1:0-3635 GCF_012274545.1 Fukomys damarensis | reverse complement strand
GCCACCTTGGAAATAGATCCCCCAGCTCTGTTTGTGCTCTGCCCAACCGTGTGAAGAGGCAGTGGACTGCATTAGTTTTCTACTGCTGCATAAGAAATTACCACAAACAGTGCTGTGAAATGAATGCCAGTTTGCTGGATGACAGTTCCATGGGTCAGTTCCGAGTAAGGTGGCTAGACCTCTGCTCACCATCACAAGCTTGTAATCAAAGTATGTTATTCGGAATGAGTTCTCACCAGAAGGTTCTGAGTTGAAAGTACACTGCCTTGCCTTTTCTTGTCAGCAGGCCCCTGTTCCTTGTTGTCAGAGAATTGAGGTCTTGGTCTTTTTGACACATGACTTCCTCTGTTTTCAAGCCAGCAGTGGCATCATCAAATCCTCACACTTCATTTCTTTAGCTTTCTCTTCCACCGACCAGAGAATGCTCTGACTTTAAAGAGACCATGTGATTGTCAGTACCATCCAGACAGTCTAACTGTGCCATATAACATATTCATGTAAAGAAGTCCATTATACTCATATGTACTAAATAATCAAAATGAGATGCATTATGCAAGGGAGAAGGTTACTGGGGCCATCGCAGAATTTTGCCTATCACATTCCCACAAATCTTTATTTACCGCTATGCTGTAAGCCAATTGCGGGGTCATGACTGATTTGCATATCATTATATCCGCTATGTCAGTGCAAACAAAATAGCAATGATAAATGACACAAGGGGAAGTATATGAGACTGCAGATTATTGTTTATCATCTCCTGAAAGCTGTAATAATGATACATTTTTATTCATTATTTTTTGAGAGGCTTTATTTTCCTTCAAACTATTGGCAGTATTTTTTCTCTGATCATCTTTCATAAGTTAGAATTATTCTTTATTCTCTTTATTTTTTATTGGTCTTTTTAGACAGGGTCTCACTGTGTAGTTTATGGGCCAGTTTGAACTCAAGACCCTTCTGCTAGCACTGGGATTGCAGATAGTACTGCCACACCCAGTGAGCTTTTTTTCTGAATCACCTTTAAGAATGAGTATAGCACAAAGGAATATTACTCAGCCATAAAGAACTAAATTGTTGTCATTTTCAGGAAAATAGGTGGAATTGGAAACCATCACATTAAGTAAAATCAGCTAGACTCAGAAAGTTATATATTGCACATTTTTTTCTTGTATCAGCAGTCAAATCAATGGCAGAGGACAGGAAACTAGAAAGTAGACTTTTAGAGATGAGAAAAGACAAAACAAATAAGGGAGGAAAAGAGAGGAAGGGTAATGATAATGAAAATAATTTAAAACATGCACACACCAATATACCAAAATGAATCTCATTTTTCTGTATTACTGACATGCACTAATAAAAATGGGTGTTGCAAGTCATTAATGGAGCAACTCAACAATGTAATATTATGTCATAGGAATGCCTTCAAAACCTATAGTAATATTTTTCAATTTCTCACCAATTTCATGTTGCTTAGAATCTTTAAAACATCTTTAGAATCTCAGAAAAGTTAAATTTGAAGAGGACCTTATTCATTCAACTCTTTGGTATTGAAGATTCTAAAGAAGTCAAATATCATTGTTAGTACACTGGGGAAAATTGTCTTGCACTGAGAATTTAGAAATTTAAAAATGCCATGTGAAGTGCAATATAAAACACATATAAGCAATTATCCCTTGCTTCCCGGGAAATCACGATCCAATGATACACACTACGGTGAAAAATTAGAATGTTCAGCTTTCAATCCTCACTTTACTTCTGTACATTGAGAATGGGGGTGTTGGCACTATGTTGATCTAGCTCAATTGGAACTGTGTTTCCTACAATTCCCTTGTATGGTCTGCATTAGGGTTGGCCACATGCTGAAAGTAATGTGGGGAATGAGGTTACAGATCAACTGTGCTAATTAAACTTCCTCTGAGATATTTGACCTTTCTTTATCTGCCTAGGATGCACATGTACAAATGAAGGGGAAGCTCCCTTGCGAAGAGTGCCCTGTCCTTCTGCATATCACTTGACTTGTTGAGGTAGGAGGTGGCAAGAAAAAGATGTGGTGGTTGTCTTTTCCTGAACTATCAAATTTGTCCTCAGGTAGCTTTTCTCCCTACCACTCAGTTCCATCATGAAGTGTAGTGGCAACAGACTTCCATACGTGTCTTACAATAGCATAAGACCTAAACCCTATCATGAGGCCTTTATCCCATGCTACAGAGATTGGTTCTGGTCTTCTGATGAAACACACACTTACATGAATACATTTAGTAGAAATAACCAAAAGAGTGCTGAGTATTAACGATAATGAGGAAAGAAAAGAGATGAAAGTAATGTAAATCAACACAATCAGAGCCAGGGCTTTAGCTAGGTGGTTCCACTACCTGCCTCACAAGTGCTAGGACCTTGAGTTCTATCCTGGGTACCAAAAATAAATAAATAAAAACAAATTAACACAATCACCTTGAATTTCATTCCTCTCATATGGAAATACTCCTCCTATCTTTTGGTTTATGGGATAGCTCAGTACCCTGGTTTTACCTCCCCGCTCCATACACTGCACACTGTGTGTGAGTGTCTGTCTGTCTGTCTGTCTGTATTTTTCTCTGTACTTTATCATGTTGTTACTCTTGATTCACATAGATGACCTTTACATTTTAAATGTTCAAAGACTCGAGATTGAAACTTCAGTTTTCTATTACACACTATTTGGTGAGCCCACGTAGGCTCAGAGTTTGGGAACCAACTGAATGCTGATAATACCATGTTCATTAGTCCAGCCCTGAACTCCTCTGTGTTTAACTGCTCACTCAACGTCTCTGCTTGCATTAAGAAGCTTCCCATTTGTTGAAGATATGCAGAACCTTCTGTAATTCAAACTCAGGGCCTCACATTTGCCAGGTAGGAGCTGTGCTGCTGAGCTATATCCCCGGCCCCAAACAATGCCTCTCAAAAGCTCTTCTGTATGTGTGGTCTTCTTCACCTCAGGCAGTAGCAATTTTTGCAGCTGTTTGTGTTGAAGAGCCTTAGATCATCCTTAGTTTTTCCTCTGCCTTTACAGTGCACATCCAATGTGTCAGCAGATCCTGTTGGCTCCATCTTTACATTACACATTCAGCTACTTCTCAAAACTTCCACTCTTATGTCCTGGTCTAAGCCATCATCATTGTTCACATGGGTCATTTCAAAAGCCTCATAACCGATTTCTCTTCTACCTTTGTATCTTACACTATATTCTCCGCAAAGTTTTTATATTAAAATCTGTCACATCATGTCACAGTTCTCCTCAAAATCCTCCAGGAGTGTCCTTTCTCACTGAGGTCGGAAGCAATCAGAACGACAGACAGGATCAACATTGTGAGTCCCCACCCCCAGCCGCCACTATTCTGTATTGCTGCAGTGCTGTCTGTGGGTTCTCTTCTGCCTGACTTTATTAGAATCGGGACGTTCCCTGAACATTGTGTCCGTAATAGAAACTTCAACCCATGCACATACTTGCAGCTACTTTCAAGCTTTTTTCCTACTTTGTTTTTTTCTTAATACTTAACACAGTCTAAAACCCAGTATATTCTGTGCACTTATTATTCTTTATTGTCTGTTTCCCCCACTAATATAAATGATATGGGGGACAAGATGTCTCTGGTTTTGCC
>NW_022927400.1:0-243 GCF_012274545.1 Fukomys damarensis | reverse complement strand
ACTTGACTATTTTGTAAAATGTAAGTTAATATAATGCATACAAAGTTGACTTAATATATGTATATATGTTCAAAAATATTCAATGATTATTTTCTTTTATGAACATTTAGATTCTTATTGATTGTATTATTCAGATAGTAAAATGTACTTCTACATTTTAAATTAATTTGAAATTACTAGGACTACCTCAGGTCAGTGTTTCTCAAAATTTGATCCATGAATTGCCTGCATGAGATCATGAGG
>NW_022927399.1:0-253 GCF_012274545.1 Fukomys damarensis | reverse complement strand
AAGAATTTAAATATCAAGAGAAGGTGTTATTAATTCTAATGTAAGAAACTTGAGGTAAATCCTGAAAAAGAATGATGCTGTCACTTCACCAGATTGTTTAGGTCTCTATCTATATTTATACAAAACCATTAAAGAAGAAATTTTCCTTTGTGTTGTAGCTATTGTAGTACAGTTTGTGGAAGATGTGGTAAAAAGCACTGCTTTTTGTTTTCTTAAAGTGAAGATAAAGATAAACCTAAGCACAGTGTACCTT
>NW_022927398.1:0-532 GCF_012274545.1 Fukomys damarensis | reverse complement strand
GGCCACAACTTGTCACGTGACCCAAGTGCGTATTGCCTCACTACCAATGGGGCAGATATCTGGGCGAGGACAGCCAGTCGTTTTATCAGAATGTTCCAGATTTATTCAACCTGAAGTTTTTCATAATGGAACCCAAGAGCACTTTCCTAGGAAGCAGTATTTTTTAAAGTACTCAGCCACAGGGCTGAGGTGTGACTCGTTGGCAGAGCATGTGTTTACTACGCATGAAGCCCTGGGTTCCATCTGTAGCACCGTTACCCACTCCAAATGAGACTGGTCATCTTGTAACCTCAGCAACCATGGTCTCACACACAGCACAGCAGCAAGATCATAGACATTTTGGGATCAGTGACCTGAGTTCAAATTCCAACTCCACCACTTAGCGGCTGTGTTGAATGAAGCAAGACCATTCACCTCCCCAAGATGAGTATTCATACCCTGAAATGGGTTTACCTCCCAATTACCATGAAAATAAAACGAGACCATCTGGTGAAGCACTTGGCCTACGACGTCTGGCCCGTTCTTCAGGTTC
>NW_022927397.1:0-204 GCF_012274545.1 Fukomys damarensis | reverse complement strand
AGACCTGTCATGTAAAGGTACAAGATCCCAGTAATGAATGTAGGTACATTCTAGGTATTGTATACCTAGAATGTACCAATAAACTCAATAAAAAAAAAAATATTCACTGCCAAAAAGAAAAAAACCACTGGAATATTACTGTGCCATAAAGAATGGTAAGCTTGAGTCATTTGTAGGAAAGTGGATGCACCTCCAGATCATAAT
>NW_022927396.1:0-210 GCF_012274545.1 Fukomys damarensis | reverse complement strand
ATGAGATTCATCAATGAAAACATTTGAATCATGCATGGTTTGGTGGGGGGTAAAGCTTTTTCTATTACCAATTTGGATACCGTAATATAAATAGGACTGTAGAGATCATTCATTTTTCAAAAGGTCTGCTTATTTCATGGAATTAGTTTTTTAATATTCTTTTCCTTTTTTCCTATTGTGTTATCATTTTACGTGTTCATTGCTTTATGT
>NW_022927395.1:0-1254 GCF_012274545.1 Fukomys damarensis | reverse complement strand
ATAAAAGGGCAGAAAGACTCTGGGAAAACCCCTTGTCACTTTGCTGCCTTCTTGCAACCATAAACTGTTGCTTCCCTGCCATGTGCCACCCTGCCTTAGAGCCAGCTGATCATAGACTGAAACCTCTACAGACTGTGAGCTAAATAAACCTTTCCTCCTTTAGCTTTGGTGCTGGATATTTTATCTCAGCAACAAGAAAAGTAGCTAAAACAAATACATACATATCTTGAATATACAAAGATCCCTCAGAAGTAAAACACAAACAATTCAATTTGGAAGCAGGCAAAATGGATGAAAAGGCCTTCCGTGTTAGACGGTGTAAGGGTTACAAATGAGCACATATAAAGTTGTCCAACATCACCAGACATTAGGGAAGTTATATTAAGAACACCAAGAGATATCACTCTATATGGAATAACTAAAATAAAACATGATAAGAATACCAAATGCTGGCAAGCATGCAGAAGATCAAATCTCTCATCCATTGCAGCTGGGATGTATAATGGTCCAGCTACTGTGAAACAAATTCTGCAGTTTCTTAGAATCCAAACATTACCGTACTAGCTAGCAATCACTCCTGGGGATTTATGAAGGAGAAATGGAAACATATCACATGAAACCTGCACGTAAATAGTTTTAGATGATTTCTTTATAATTGCCATATGTGTAGGCAACAAAAATGTCCTTCGATAAGTAAATGGTTAAATAAATGGCTCACATCCTTACTGCGGGCTACTAGACAACATTAAAAAACTGCGAATTATTGTTACATGAACAACTCGGGTGCTGGGTGTGACAAGCCGATTGCAAAGTGCTACACTGCAAACAATTCCATTTACTCAACAGTCTTGAAATGACAGAAGTGGGGGCCATGGCAGTGGTTATCACAAATGGAGATGGTGGAGAGGAGGAAACAGCTAAACACACAGGGCAGAATGACAAACAGCCTTGACCTGATGGGTGTGCTGTGTTTTAGAGCAGTGGGGGTTGTATAGCTCTTCGTGTGTGAGAACACGGCATAACACTCTGGACATGGCAGCAATGTCACTGTGCTCTTTTAACCATGGTACCTCGGTTCCTTATGGCACACCCACGGAAGAAAACTGGTGGAGGAGTAGGTGACAGTTCTCTGCGCTGTGTCTTCACGGTTTATCAAAAATATACTATTACATTGAAGTAAAGTTTGTTCAACTATGAACAAAATTTAGCTGCCCAAGAATAGCCGATGGACTATTCATAATTTGTCTTACAATT
>NW_022927394.1:0-461 GCF_012274545.1 Fukomys damarensis | reverse complement strand
AGAGCCAAGTTGAGCTGCCGGCTAGCATGATGTGAGGTCACTGTCAGGCTAGGCTCCATCAGGCAGAATCTGTACGAACAATGGGCAGGCCGGGCACTCCTGCTCTCCACAGAGTGCATACATCCCTCTGAAAAGGAATGGTTACAGAATCAGAGAGAAAACATCGCTCGGGACAGAACCCGGGTGAAAAGTGAACAGGGCATTGCCATTCCTTGAGATCCCCAGGGACTCAGTTGGCAAAGGGCCTCCAGGTGACCCACAGCCTTCTGATATCTCAGTCTTCCTTCACCCTCCCTGCCTCCCTCAAAAGCCCTAGCATGGTTGTGGAGCTCATGGAGCCCTCACTCATACCATTGTGCGTGAATTACTACAGTCTCTAGCCAGCCAGCCAAGAGAACAGCCGCCGGACATGCCTCCTGCCGACCTTTTTGGTTTCACTGATGCTGCCATGGGCTCAAAAG
>NW_022927393.1:0-3479 GCF_012274545.1 Fukomys damarensis | reverse complement strand
CAACCCCGACTCTGCCAGACTCTCCTGTGGACCAGAACAGTCTGTGGAGTGTGTGTTCACAGCTCCCAGAGTGAGATACCGTCCCTCACTGTCTGGAATCCACAGCCTGGAACACAATGTGCTACAGAAAGTGCAGGGAAGTGAACGGGCTTTACCCTCTGGGCTCTAAATTCCCAGGAAGACTTTTGTCCCCCAGCTCGCAAGCTTTCACGGGTCACCCAGGTCTCCACAGCCCATGGGCCAGGCTCTACCCTGCCTAAGGATTCCACCTTCAGCAGTGAGCACTGCCTTCAAAAGCGGCTCACCGGCACAGTGGGGCCGCCCCCCAGGGTCCTTCCGTTTGTCAGTGGTAGTCATGAGGGTAGTCACGAGCAGCAGGGGTGGAACAGGGACAGAGTGTCCAAAGAGAATCTGTGGAGTGACAGAAAGGGGCTCCAGGGAGGGCTCTGAGCTCTCACTCTGAGACAGACCTTGAGAGTCTATCAGGGCAAACCCCTGGCACCGTGCAAGAGCTTAAGAAACAGAAACAGTTTACAGAGGCTTTGGAGCAAGAAATTTGAGGAGACCTGTGGATGTGACCTCCCTGACACCGTGCATGGATGGTGGAGTTCTATCAGCTTGACACTTCCCTGATGAGAAATCCCCCAGCCAATGAAAGTCAGGCATCTGGCACCATTGGTGTTAAGGACAGGTCCCTTACCTTCCTCACTGTAGCAAACAGAAGTTGGAAGAGCACATTAAAAGTTTTCAAAGCAGAATGATGTGGGGCCTTCTTCCACAGGTCTGGAAATCTGCAGAAATTTTCAGCACAAAAAAGGACCCATCCCAGACCCTTTGGATTCCCACTTTCCCTTATCAGACAACAGTGTTTCTGGGCTGCATCCTAAACTTGGGGTCTGCAAGCCTCTTACAGGAAGCTCTAATGGTTTCCAAGCACACAATGTAGCAAAAGCAAATTCAGTTTGGGATGGTCATTGCCCTGCCACCTCCCTGTGGGCAAGGAAGGACATGGGCTCTGAGGCGGTGCCCGCCCACACCAACGAGCTTACTGAGCACATCCGGACAATGGAGGATGGCACACGGAGCTTTTCGTCCCCTTGACACAACAACACGGACAAAGCCAGTCAGAAGTGGACTTTACAAGCAAGAGAAGAAGCACAGGGCTGCTGACAAGGCTGGCTGGGGCTGGACCTGAGACAAGGGGTAAGAGGCTGTTCTGGCAGTGACACAGGAAGGCTTCAGAGAAAAAGGACAATGAATTTAGAGTATTTCCCCGTGCTCAACAAGTCCAGGGTGATATGCAAAGCGGAGGAGCTCTTTGCCCTCCAATCACAGGCTGGTAACATACTAATGACCAGCAACTCAGAAGGTTTCCTAAGGGGAGAAGTAGATACAAGAAAGCCAGAAACCACCCTGACCACTGCAAGACCTCAAAGAAGAACAGCAGCTCCTCAGACCTTCAATCACCTGACTAAAAAAATCAGCCACTTGATGAGCTAAAGTTTGGAGCAGAGTCAGTCTCAGAGCCTTTCAGTTGATACATCCCTTGCACTCAGAAACTCGAATACTAAGATCTTACTCTTTCAGGATCAGGGTGCCTCCCAGACAGCTTCCCAGGGCTGCATGTCTGCCTGGACAACTCAGAAATCCATGTGGAGCAGGTGCAAGAGCCCTGGGCCCCTAAGTGTGTCTTATGCAAGTACCAGGACAAGAAATTCCCTCCAGCAGTGAAGAGTCTGTGTCCTCTGACATCCAACACAGGAGATCCTCAGAGAGTGAATGCAGGGATGGATGTGCACAGCACAGAAGGAAGATTTGCCCGGACCTAGTCAGGACATTGGAAGAGACAGCTGAGAGCACATCCTTCCCAACCCTATCACCGAAGGCGCAGCCTCCTCCTAAAAACCTTTTCAGAAATAAGAGTAAGCCCCTTCTCCTATGGCTTCCACCCCCCCACTAGGAATCAGGGATTGAACTGCAGACCTCACACATGGCAGGCAGGCACGGTGCCACACTGGGCTGCATCCTGGCCCCTCCAGTGGCTTTGCCCTAGGGAGATACACAGACAGCAACAAACCTCCAGGGCGACAAAGGCTCCTGTCATTGCACAGACCAAGGGCCTTGCTGGAGGGAGAGCTGTCTTCCCTGAGAATACCCAGGATCGGAAAGTCAGCAGAGGCTTCACCAGAATTTCCAGGAAAAGCTCTCTCGCTCACATATACTCTCTCTCTCTCTCTCTCTCTCTCTCTCTCTCTCTCTCTCTCTCTCTTTCTCATTAATGGTCTTTTTGTCGGGGGAAAAAAAGATTAGCATTTACAACTTGGAATGGATGTAAATTGTAATTTCTTGAACAGCAATGTTAATGGTTGTGCTGAAGTCCACAGCCTCTCTGCTGGCTCCACATCATGGTTAGAAGATTTTAAAAACAGGAGTCCAAAAATGCTCCCTTGTAAAAGATCTCTTATTAAAAATTGGTGTGAATGCAGCAGTCTGACACCCATTTCACTTTAGTACAACGCAGACATCACTAACCCTACATGCGTGGGCATGCCACCGCGGTGGGTCACCGTCACCGTGGGTCGGGGCACTGGTGAACACAAGCGGGCCGTCCTGGGGCTACATCTCTGCAGTTTGCCCGTCACCTATTCTCTGCACACTATCTGTAGGTAAACCGATTTTAAATGTGTTTTTCAGTAAACCAGCTGTGACAATTTATACTAACAAATTGAACTCGAACCCCACTGAGTAGGTTTTGAATTTTTCATTTTTTAATACAAATGCTCGACTGCTCAATCGTAAAGCTGCATACATGAAAAAATGGGCCAGCCCGAGCAGTGTATTAATCATTAGCAAGTGGAACTGGAAGGAATCCACTAGGTGCTTCCTTATCATTAAGGTAGTACAAGTGTTTATATTGTAAAACTGATGTGTGGCTTATCTTTAGGGGACAGGACCACCAACCAATACATGCAGATTTTGTGTGTGTGGACAGAACGTGCTTCTGACATTCACTTTTGCTATATACAAACAGAATGAATAAATCTTTCCAAAAGAACTAAAAGAATCATATCACAGAGAAGTATGCGCACCCATGTTCATAGCGGTACAGTTTGTAATAGCTCAAACTTGGAAACAGCCCATTTGCCCATCCGTTGGAAACTGGATAAAGGAGATGTGGTTTTTCTATAAAATGGAATACTACTCAGCCATAAAGAATGAGAAATTAGATTCATTCATAGGAAAATGGATACATATTGAGGATACACTCCTTAGTGAAATAAATAAGTCACACATGTGTAAATACCAAATAGTTTCTCTGGTGTGAAAAGCTATAATAGTACGTAAGATCCTAATGAGATAGTTGACCATGTGAAATAGGAAGAAAAGGGCTAAAGGTATAGGGAAAATGGGAAGGCTAGGGGAAAGGTAATAAGGGAAAAGAAAAAAATATGACAAAATGGAAATAAAGTGTTTGTAAA
>NW_022927392.1:0-214 GCF_012274545.1 Fukomys damarensis | reverse complement strand
TTCTCTTGATTGGTGAATTGAGGCCATTAACATTGATGGTTATAACTGATATATTTTGACTTGCTCTTGTCATGTTATTGTCCTTTTGATGACTCTTTTTACTTTTTCTCCCATCTCCTTTTAGTTTCTTGCCTTGTTTATTTGATTTGGCCTGTTGGGCCTCATGTTATTGTGAACTTTGTTGTCCTTTTCTAGGATATTGTTTAGAATTCCT
>NW_022927391.1:0-632 GCF_012274545.1 Fukomys damarensis | reverse complement strand
GTTAAGAGATAAAAAAAATGTATAATAGATAATGAGAAATTGGAAGGAGTTTTTACATGAAGTAGGAGGATGAGAAGCAGGTGGGGGCAGAATAAAATAAATTTTTATTGTTGACTATGAACATGAATCTAATCTCCACCCATCATATTCACAATGTCAGCTCCTATGAGTATGACCTTTTTGATGCTTTCATGGATTTTCTTGCAATTAGTTAAAATATTTGATTTAGGTCTTATATATGTATATGTTATCTGAGCACAGTGTTTGCAGGGTTGTGCTGCAATAACAAATGGTTGAAATTTTATTTGCTTTATAACAAAAAGGGGGATCTCCTTTTATTTGTGAATATGCTGTAGGTTACCTTTGATTTTATCCTCTAAGTTTGCCTTTTATGATGACATATTGCCCTAGTGACAGAGGAAAAGTAAAGATGCAAAATCCAGCAATAATCCTAACACTTCTGTACAAAATTTGCTTCATATTTCATTGGCCTACTTGGCCTCAAATGGAAAGACACTTAGATAACCTGGAAAATGGTAGCAATATTTAATCTTTTCACTGCTCTAGGGGAAATAATTGAGAATGGTAATCTGATAAAACTAATGAATATATGTAAAACATACTATATTTTT
>NW_022927390.1:1220-2518 GCF_012274545.1 Fukomys damarensis | reverse complement strand
CTTTTTTAAATTACAGCAAAATTTGCCTGATTTAGTTCACAGGTTTATCACACTGTCATCACCCTCCATCTCCAGACTTTCTGGCCCTCCTTCTAAAGGGGCCACTTGGTTACCTGTAAGAGCCTTGCGAGTCTCCTTAGTGACACTGGGAAAACTTTGATCCCAATAGTTTCTGTTGCTGACACTTCAAAGATGGCAGGAATGGCATCCTATGGGACCGGTCCTTGTCTGCCCCGGGTGTCCTTCACTCTGGAGAAAGTTCCTTCTCAGGCCCTGTTTCAGCCCGTGACACCGGCCAATGCTGCCTACATTCCAATATCTTGGGTAGACTTCTCTATAGTTTCTGAAACAGTGCTCCTTTTCCTCCTTCCCACTTCTCAGGGATGCCCCTTCCTGGGTACCTATATCTCCCCTAGTTACAAAGCTCTCACTGTGGGCTTCATCCATTCCTTGGATCTCTCTTGCAAAATCCCTGTCTGTTTCCTCAGTGACGGCATTGTATTCACTCCTGCCATCCCACTCTGATGGCCCGTGTACCCACTCAGCCACTGCAGGAACAGGTGCCTATGAAACTCTCATTCTTTCCTCACGTCCACAAGTCCCTATTGCCCGGGCTGCCTCCTTTTCACATCTGCTCTCCTCATTTTCCTGTTTCTTCCTTATATGGCATTCCACAGTACTGTACTTGAAAATGTGTAAATGAAAATGTGTAAATGTTCAATGCAGGCCAACTTTTTTCAAATATTTTTGGCCCAGTGTTGGTTTGGTCCATGGATGTGGAGCTTGAGGAAACAATGAGCTATGTCTTCAAATACAGGTTCTCAAACACAGGTCAATATAGGTCTTGACAAGAGGACATTTTGTTAGGTTATTCCTTGAAGTGGAAATAAAATGGGTAGCCCTTGATGGATTTTAATTTCACAGCTGCTCTGATGAGTGGCATGGGGACGCAACCAAGGTTGCTTTTTGTCCTCGTGTGACAGTGTCGGACATGGTATGGACAGTTCTGCAGTGCACACAGCAGCAGCATCAGCAACCACTGGCTGCATTGGATGGGGTGAACTGTGAACGTCTAAAGCAGATGAGGGGATTTATCTCCTCCTCCTCCACCTCTCCTTATACATCGTGACCCTCTGCTCCATTTACTAAAAGGAAGGAGAATTGGCTGTTGTCCAGGCATATTTGTCATTTGTCTCTGTTATGAGAATGGCAGAAAGGGCAATCAGCACAAAGTGCAAGTGACACATTAATAGACTTTCTGATTATTCTTAGAATTTAGAAGGCTGTTGTTACCTGTC
>NW_022927390.1:0-617 GCF_012274545.1 Fukomys damarensis | reverse complement strand
CATTCCTGGGGAAGGAACAAAGGGCAAACATGATAGAGTCTTAATGAACCCGTAACTTTCAGGTCAATTGGAGAAACCATAATTTAGGGAAAGGAATTTGTTGAAGTCACACTCCTCAACTGTGATGTTTTCTCAATTAGGGCCTTGAAGCTTCACAGACCAGGACTTTGGTCTCTACCACAGCCTGCTAGTAAATTGGGCAGGGTGCTCAGCCACATTGTCTTATTATTCCCTTGAATACTTTCTTTTTATCTCTGCTAAGGAAATGGTAAACTTCGATAAAGCCAGAATAGTATAATAAACTTAATAAACTTAATGTAGAATTTCAGCAGTTCATAAGATGTAGTCCTTGCCTGCTTAGGTTTTACATGCTGTACCTCTGCATATTTTGAAGCAATCTGTGCCATCCTTTCATTTAGCTGTAAATGTTTCTCTACAAAAGAAGCTTAGTCATTTTTTTTCCTGAAAGCATCAGGTAGTAAATCTCACAGACTGTATGGTCCCATTGTGCCTAGCTCTCTGTGTATATCCACATAGTGAAAACCAGTATGAGTTGAACAACTGTGACCACACTCAGTACCACTTTACTCCCAGCCATAGAAATCTGAGTTCAATAG
>NW_022927389.1:0-245 GCF_012274545.1 Fukomys damarensis | reverse complement strand
TTCTAGCACATATTGCTGCAGATAAGATGTGATCAAAATATCCAGTGAACATGTAAATAAAATATTTATTACAGTAAAAGACACATTGCTACTAATCCCCCTCAAAATGCAAAGATGAACATTAAAAAGAAGCAAATGTCTTTCTGATATAATGAAGGAGACCAAAGTTGGCCTTTCAGAAGTGGAGTAGAATGGTGGCTCCCTGAGGGTGTGGGAAAGGAAGATAGGGAGATGGCAAACGTGCA
>NW_022927388.1:0-207 GCF_012274545.1 Fukomys damarensis | reverse complement strand
TTAGCACATGGCCTTCAGCAGTCTTTATACTTTGACTTTTGACTTATACATCATTCTGGGTATATTTAAAATAGGAAAAGATAAAGAAAAGCTTTTGTTTTTCAGTGACCTGTTTTAAAATTATCTCTTGCTTAGACTTTAAATGTGTTTCAGTGATTTAATCTCTCCCATGACTTTAATTGAAACACCACACCAAACTTTTTGATG
>NW_022927387.1:0-214 GCF_012274545.1 Fukomys damarensis | reverse complement strand
AAATTAGAGTGTTATATATGCACTTGGATTCTGTTAGAGATGCAGAGTGGAGACAATTCACCCAGGCAGACTTCGTGAAAGAAACAGGACTATTTATTTTGCACAAATGGCAAATGGGCTGAGTTCCAAATTGAAACAGTGTAGAGTGCACGAGAGAAAAGACTTAAAAGGGGAAGTAGTTGCCAATTGTTGGTCAAAGGAGTCACTGCCTCAA
>NW_022927386.1:0-272 GCF_012274545.1 Fukomys damarensis | reverse complement strand
TTAGTTACATCTTTCCCAGGTTTGGGAATCAAAGTGATATTTGCTTCCAGGAATGAATTTGGATGTATTACTTCTCTTTGAATTTCATTGAAAAGTCTGAAGAGTAATGACAATAGATCTTCTCTAAATGTCTTGTAAAATTCGGCAGTTAATCCATCAGGACCTGGGCTTTTCTTTTCTGGTAAATTTTTAATTACATTTTCAATTTAACTGATTGTGATTGGGGTTTTTAAAATGTTTTTATCTTCTTTGTTCAACTTTGGTAATTCATA
>NW_022927385.1:0-257 GCF_012274545.1 Fukomys damarensis | reverse complement strand
TCTAGGTTGCAGATGGACCACTTCTCCTTGAATCCTCACATGGTGGAAAGAGGGGCCCTTTCTGTGAGATCCCTTTTAGAAGAGCCTTAATCCCATTCTGGAGGGCCTCTACCGTTTGAAGGTGTCCCTTCCTCCAACATTCAGATGTGACCAATGTGACAGTATAAGAGGCCTTCTAGAGGTGATGAGGCAACAAGGGCTGCTCCCTTGTGAAGGGGATTAAAGCCCTTATAAGGGACTCACACAGTATTCAACCA
>NW_022927384.1:0-634 GCF_012274545.1 Fukomys damarensis | reverse complement strand
ACAGAGCTAGGACACAAGACCCCTGCTCTCAGTTAGCTGATGGCTGAACCCCATGATGCAGACGGACCTCAGGCTGTAAGGCCCAGATTGAGTTCCCCAACCTTCTGAATGGTTGAACTCCACCCCGTTCTACTACAGGTTTATCATGCCCTTTAATTAAAGATGTTCAAAGTTGGGAACTCAGAAAAATACCCTTTATAACCACCTCTGCCTCTGCAGAGTGGGTCCAAAGACTGGCACAAGGAGGAGATCTGAGAGTGTAGTGGGGGTGGTAAGAGGAGTTATGGGATTCATTGGAGCCTGCACGCTACCTTCCTGGCGCTGGAGCGATGGCCGCCCCATGTGGGAGAGTGTGTGGCTCTCCTTCCCGGGGTGTATTGGTCCCAGGCTACCTTCCTGGCACTGGAGTGATGGCGGCTGGGGTGGGAGAAGGCATGGCTCTCCTTCCCCTTCCTGCCGTGGATTGGGGCCCAGGCTACCTTCCTGGTGCTGGAGTGATGGCAGCAGGGGGGAGAGAAGTCATGGCTCTCCTTTCCCTTTCCGTGGTGGATTGGGGCCCAGGCTACCTTCCTGGTGCTGGAGCAATGGCAGCTGGGGCAGGAGAAGGCATGGCTCCTGATGGGCTTTCCTTTGC
>NW_022927383.1:0-212 GCF_012274545.1 Fukomys damarensis | reverse complement strand
AAAAAAAACAAACAGGATTTGTGAAAGCCCTTCTATAAAGATAATAAGTCACTAAAACTTTTTTGTGTGTCTGATTCAAAATGAAAAGATCAAAAGTTTTACACTGGTGTTAAGGTAAAGAAAACAGTAAAAATGAAATTAAGTCTGCTGGGTGTGGTGGCACACACCTGTAATCCCAGCACTCAGGAGGCTGAGGTTGTAGGATCGCAATG
>NW_022927382.1:0-222 GCF_012274545.1 Fukomys damarensis | reverse complement strand
TTATTATATATTAAAATTAAATTGGTGAACATCAAAAGAGTTTGTTAAATGAAATACAAATATATTTTCAAGAGCAACTCAGTCCAGGAAGAAATGCGTGTCTGGATCAGAGAGCCTGCTGCACTGAAAATTCAATGAATTATCATGCAACTTTTGAATGTACATTCAGGAAATCTCAATATGTTTGAACATGGTTACTTTTTGGTTCCTGACATTTTACTT
>NW_022927381.1:0-231 GCF_012274545.1 Fukomys damarensis | reverse complement strand
CCGGGTACCACAAGGACCTTCGCCCGCGTTCACACAGGAGTGGAAGCACAGGACTGGCCTGGACCGCTTCCTCTCAGCTCAGAGCGACCAGGAGAACTCGACCTCCTATCCAGCTCTCATCCTGTCAATAATGTGACTTTCCAGGTCTCTTTGATGCCATGTTCTTTCACATTCTTTTGCTTTCATTTGGTGACTTCATCGTTCAGAATGGCCCCCAAGGGTAAATGCCAG
>NW_022927380.1:0-750 GCF_012274545.1 Fukomys damarensis | reverse complement strand
AACAGAATTAGGGTTAGAGTTACCATTTATGTGTTAGTTAGACTATAGGTTTTGGTTGGGATTAGTGATAATATTAGGGGATTAAAGTTAGGGAGCTGGGTTAGGGTTAAATTTTGGGGTTAGGGTAAGGCTTTAGGGTTAGGGTTAGGATATTTAATTAGGTTTAGGATTAGGGTTTGGGTTAGGGTGACTGTGAGGGTTAGGGTTAGGCTTAGGGTTTGCATTAGGTTATGGTTATTGTTAGGTTTAGGATTAGCCTTTAAGCTTTTCATTAGGGTTTAGGTTAGGATTAGTGTTAACCTTTAGAGATAGCATTAGGGTTGAAGTTTTTGGGACAAGTTTAGAATTAGAATTAGGTTCTGCAGTACAAATATGGTTGGAGTTCAAGTGCCTTTGCATTGTGAGTGTGAAGATTTGGGCAAGTATGTTCATTAGGGTGAGCAGTCGTGTTCCATTCCAGGTACCTGAGCACTGTAGTGTATATATACTGGTTTGTGCTTGGTTTGATTGTACGTTCAGGCTTAGGTGTAATGTTTGGAATGTTGTTTGAATTTCACTCCCCTTGTAATGGAGTATTGGTTAGATGCTTCGTGTTAATGTTAATTTTAGGGGTTGGTTTATTATTGATTTAGGAATGTAAGTACCTGTTTTAGGGTTCTTGGTAGGGTTACACTTAGGCTTCTTTTTGGGGTCATTGAGAGTGTAGGAATTTCAGTATCTGTGTATTGTAGTGTGGAGCTCATATTTAAT
>NW_022927379.1:0-2836 GCF_012274545.1 Fukomys damarensis | reverse complement strand
ATCTATGTGCATGCTATATTTTCTTTCTCTGTTCCATCAATGAACTCATTTTGCTTCATAGCTTGATTATTGTGGTAAATGCTGCAATGAACATTGGAATAAAAATAGGTCTTACCGATCCTGATTTCAATTCTTTTGAATACCTTCCAGAAAAGCAGTATGGCTGACTCATACAGTAGCTCTGTTTTTACTTTTTTAGGGAACCTTCCATAATTGCTGCACCATTTCATGTCTCCACCTATAGTGCAAAGAATTTCTCTACATCCTTCTCCAAAACTGGCTATTCTATCAGGTCTAAGATGATAGCTCATTATCTTACTATGATATTCAGTTGTACTTGCTTGAAGACTACTGATGCTGAGAATTTTCTCACGTACATATTGGTCATTTGTAGGTTTTTGAAAAATGTATTTTCAGTTTCTTTGCCCAGGTTTATCTTGGCTTATTTTTGTTGATTTTTTTTTCTTGATATTGAATTACAAGGAGTATTTGGACATTACACCAAAAGTATAAATAAAAGAAAAATAGGGATTATGCCAAATCAAAAATATTCACAGAAAAAGGAATGATCAATAGAGTGAGAAAACTACCTAAGAAGTGGAAGGAAATATTTGTAAACCACACATCTGATAAGATAAAGGAAAAATGAATAAAGGTCTTCCCTGTCCTAAAAACTGAATATATTTTAGACATTTCTGTCTTTACTGAAATAAAAAAAAAAGTTCAATAAGATGATGTTTCAAATTCGCTTCTACTCTATGTGTGGGAGGTAATTTTCAGATTTGTCCAACCATCATTTCCTTCCTTATCTGAAATGTTTCTCTCACTTGATTGGGTAACTTGTTTGGCCGTGATTGGCTTTAGTAACTTGTTTGCCCAACAGAAAGCAGCGAATGCATTTTTTTAAGATTCCTAAGTCTGAGTGATAAGAAATCTTACAGATTTAGCCTGTTTTTCTTAGAACACTAGCTCTGGAGGAGCTAAGTTCAGTTATCTTGAGGAAAGCCAAAGCAAGCTGCATGAAACAAACACATGGGGAAACTAAATCTCCAGGTAACCTTCACCTACTCTGTCATCTCAGCTAAGGTACAAGATGCCTTCAGGTGACTTCAGCCCCAACTGCCATCTGATCACTACCACGAGACAACCCTAGAAAAAACT
The DNA here is from genome assembly GCF_012274545.1 of Fukomys damarensis. Classification (NCBI taxonomy): domain Eukaryota; kingdom Metazoa; phylum Chordata; class Mammalia; order Rodentia; family Bathyergidae; genus Fukomys; species Fukomys damarensis. The sequence continues at coordinate 1,675 of NW_022927379.1, read as the reverse complement.
GTATCTAATTCTGATTAACCACGGAAACATAAAAGACAGTTCTGAATTATTGTTTAAGTATGAACATTTAGGGAGAAATTTGTGTATCAGTAGACAACTAACATAATGCATGACAATTGCTATTAGAAATCGGAGCCAAAATGAACAGAGCCAAGTGGCTCATTTTGACTGTGGGGAGCAGCAGAGAAGTTTCTGCATTTAGTCCTTGAAGTGTATGAAAATATTTTGAGGGAAAATATAGGAACAAGATTAAATACAGAATACTGCAGGGCCTAGTGGTGCACACCTGTAATCTCAGCACTCAGGAGGCTGAGGCAGAAGTATTGCTGTGCTACATAGGGAGACCCTCTGAAGGAAGGAAGAAAGGGTGGGTGGGGAGGGAGGAAGGAAGGAAGGCAGGAAGGCAGGCAGGCAGGCAGGCAGACTGGGGAAACACTATGAAATGTTTTAATGTATTGTTTGATAACAAATTTATACCAATATTTCTAAGGTTAATTTAATAAAAACAATTAAAAATACAAATAAAATACACCTTTCTTGCATAAATATATGTCTAATGTAGCTATGACTAAAACTAAGATCAGTAGTTAGAGTATTAACTGAGAATTTTCAGAATAACTTCCAAATAAATAATTCCCTCATGTTATTTTACTAGTTTTTCCTCCTTACGTGAGTCAGATACAGACACCGTTAACATTGGTTTGTTGTAGTACTGCTATTCTGGTTTCCCATTCTATGGAGACCAAATCTGTGGGTATAGTAGTAAGTTGCTTGTATTTAGGGGAAAACAGATTAGCCTGCTTAGGGTCCCATTTCTGCATGTACTAAGGCATGTATAAAAAAGAGAAACTTTAGGCTAAATATTTTTATCTTTGTCTTGTTTTAGATTATCAATATATCATGAAGATTTTTTCATATCATTAAATGTTGCTTTGAAATATGATTATTATTGGCTAAATATTATTCTATCCCTGTGCCTTTGTCATATTGAACTACTCCCAAAAGATGAACATTTAGGTTATTAATTTTTCATTCCTTTCAATAACTTTCAGTGTTCATCCACAGCATAAACTAGTTGTGCACATTGATGAATTTTGCTTAAGAAATGAATAGACAATCTTTATTGTACGTTTTAACTGTACATATCATGATAAAGACATGAATGATGAAATTAACTGCAGTTGAGAATAAACAGTAATTTAACATATATTCCACCCTGCTTTTTTTCCAAAATTATTATTTCTCTCCAACTGTGATAGATAAATATCGTGTCAACTTGAGTAAGAAATGTCCAGTTGATTGGCTTAGCATAGTTCTGGGTATGACTGAATGAGGGACTTCCTGAAGAGGGAAGACCCAGCATGGGTGTGTGTGTGACCCCCAACAAATAGGCTTGTAGCCTGGACAAAATAAAAAGGGAAATAAGATGGAGGTATCCTTTCTGCTCTTTTGGAAGAGCACCACTCTTCACCATTGCCTTTGGGTGTCTGTCTGGAGTCGTCTAGCTCAGATTCTTAGCTTTCCAGTGTAGACCCTTTGGCTTCCCAACACTGACTCCAGTAGCTTTCTGCAGTGAGCTCCAAGCCTTCCACCTTTGACTGGACCATTCAGCTCTCCAGCGCTCAGATGGACCTTTCTCATCCTTCCAATCCTGATTCTATAGGAGGCCATTGTA
>NW_022927378.1:0-236 GCF_012274545.1 Fukomys damarensis | reverse complement strand
TTGAACTTTTGCTGATTGTACAGTAACACATCATGAATGCTTCTGTTTGCAAACAATTCTGCTCTCAAACAATACGGTTTGACAAAATTTTGCTTCTGTTTCCAAACTCTGCATCAAGTGATGAATACAAGGAAGCTAACATCCCCACAAAAAAAAAAAAAATTTAGCCATCTTTCCCGAAATCATAATACAAATTAAATTTGGAAACTGAAGTATCACTATATTTTAACAATGAC
>NW_022927377.1:0-410 GCF_012274545.1 Fukomys damarensis | reverse complement strand
AAAAAAAAATCTAAAAATACACAAGTGAGTCCACCTACCAACCCAGAAGACAGAGACACAAGTATTTTTTTAATGTGATTCTAATGTATATAAGAACAACAATGGGGAATGTATAGACCAATGATGCAGAAGGAGTAACTCTCAAGGGTGAGAAGGATAAAACCATGTGTTTTAGTCTTATGCAGTTTCTTTTGACTTTCTCTGCTAACCCATAGATGAAAGGAGATAAGAGGTACAGAGGTATGTACAGAGGTACTATAGATTCTTGAAAATAAAAAAGATAATATCCTGGATAAGAATTGATATAATTAAAGATATAAGCAAAGCAGTTAATCTTAGAAGAATAAAGTTTACCTTAAAATTTAAAGAGCAGAAAAAGTTATATGTAGGCTTTTTGATGTATGCAGAAG
>NW_022927376.1:0-201 GCF_012274545.1 Fukomys damarensis | reverse complement strand
TCCTGGCAGGTTCTCTTCTGAGCTCGCGTCTCTGAAGCAAGTCTTCTAGAAGACTGAATGGCATACGGTAACAATGTCACAGAATTTGTCCTCCTGGGCCTCACCCAGGATCCCAGTGCACAAACAGCATTATTTGTAATGTGTTTACTCATCTACATTGTGACAATGCTGGGCAACCTGCTCATCGTGGTGACTGTCCTT
>NW_022927375.1:0-714 GCF_012274545.1 Fukomys damarensis | reverse complement strand
AAAAAAAATTCTATTTTGTATTTTTGGAGGTTTTAAAAACATTTAGGTCTGTATGCCCAACAATATTTTGGAGGTAGCAGGATTTTTTTTCTTCACATTTTGAAACAAATATATATTGCCAATATCTTTTAACCTCACAGAATCAAAATGACTCATTTCTTATATTTTAGTCTGTCAAATATATCTTTATCCATCCTAATAGAGTAGGATAAACACTTGCCTTTTGAGATAAGGTATATTCTATGCAGTTCCCCAGTGAACTTTATATAGAAAGTATAGGAACTTTATACTCAGACTTGCTTTACCTGTGTCAATATTTGATAAGAGAAGGGTAGGACAATGTGAATGGAGAAAGCTACAAGAATGAGAGCTGTTAGCATAGCAGGAAGCATTTTCCCTTCATAAAGGAGTTCCATTTACTGTAAACATATGCATGCCATTAACAAAAATGCAATCATAACGGACACCTAAATTAAAATGCCTCATGAAATAAAGCATATAGGAAAAAATTTTATTTTACCATAACAATGGAAAGAAAAATCAAAGTTATTGACCTTCTATTTGAAAAATATTTTACATTAAATCTGAGTAAATACATACTTTAAGTATTCAAAGTTAAAATTTTAAAAATGCCTCAACATTAAGAGAAATGGAAAAAGTCAATCAAGAATGCTTAAATTTCTTCTGAAAGGTATTATTTTCTTTGCTATCATT
>NW_022927374.1:0-252 GCF_012274545.1 Fukomys damarensis | reverse complement strand
TTTTACTGCTGTGAGCTTTCACTGATTGCTTCCTTTCCTCTGGTCAGGCTTTCTGCCCCCAAGAAGCCTGCCAGATGCTAGAGAGGCAGTCTCCACACATGAAACACTTGGAGAAGAGATAGCCTGAAAGGAGAACCAACAGTGACAATCCCGGTATCAGTGGGGCTGGGTTTTCCAGGACAGATTTGCACACAGAGAACACGGAGGAATGGACACCGCAGACGGGACCTAGCCCAAACATGTGAAAGTGTG
>NW_022927373.1:0-1204 GCF_012274545.1 Fukomys damarensis | reverse complement strand
GAAAAGCATGTGGAAAAGCATAATGATATGGAAGCATTTTTAAAAACTAAACATCATATATTAATAAATGAAAAATTAAAAGAAGAGATATATATCATTAAGGAAAGGGTTATACCTGCTTTTAGATATAGGTGTAAAGTTTTTGATGATTAATTGATAGTAAGGCACTATGATTATTTTTAAAATACTGAAGCAATAAATTCTATAATGAAAAAACAAACTACTTGAAGGTGATAGAAATAGCTTTGGATAGAAAGATTGTGGGCTGTCTCAGAATTGTCTTTTCCATATGTGGCACCTTATTTAAATCCAGTCCTACCTTTGTACCTTCAGATCTTTTCTTCAAATGAACACCGGCAGTAAACTCATGACTTGTGAACATACACTGCTGTCTGTCATTGTGATTGTATCAAAACTACAGAAATTACAGATTGTCACTAAAGGAAAAATAAATTCTCACAAGAACTTTCTTTTTTCAAAGAACTTTTTTAAGGCAATTTTTACATCCCTATTCTTTAGACTATAGATTAGGGGATTCAGCATTGGAACAACAGTAGTATAAAACACTGAGGACACTTTCCCTCGGTTCATGGAGCTGACTGATGAGGGCTGCAGGTACATGAATGACAGAGAACCAAAGAATACAGCAACAGCTAAGATGTGGGAGCTACAAGTGCTGAAGGCTTTAAACCTGCCCTCAGTGGAGCGAATGCGGAGAATGCTGGCTATGATGAAGATATACGAGCTAAGAATGGTCAAGGCTGGGAGAAGAATATTAAATGCACTTAAACAGAGAGCTACTACCTCACTGACAAAAGTGCTAGAGCAGGAGAGCTCCAGTAATGGCAAAAGGTCACAGAAGTAATGGTTTATTACATCAGCCTTGCAGAAAAGCAATCTCAGCAAACAGACTGTGTGAGCCGTGGCACCAACCAAGCCCATGCTGTACACCTCGGCAAACAACCAGCAACATACTTGAGGAGACATGGTAACATTGTAAAGCAAGGGGCTACAGATGGCAACATAGCGGTCATAAGCCATGGTAGCCAACATGTGACATTCTGAGATACCAAAAACTAAGAAGAAGTAGAGTTGAGTCATGCATTGAGGGAAGGAGATAACATTCTTTTCCATCACGAAATTGACCAGCATTTTGGGGGTAACAATAGTGGAATTACAGAGGTCAATGAAGGACAGACTGCTG
>NW_022927372.1:0-220 GCF_012274545.1 Fukomys damarensis | reverse complement strand
CTCAAGGCCAAGCTATATACAATTTTATACATTTTACATTGTCCCTGTTTACAGGTAATCACATTTGCCAGTACTTTTGGGTTATAACAGAACTGTTTAACCACATTTGAGCTTTATCTGACTCAGTGCATCTTTTTATGTATATTCCCCACAGTCAAGTGTGGTACCAGGGTTTTTAAAAAGTTCTTTGGGATAGGCATCAAAAGGAGCATGAGAGGAT
>NW_022927371.1:0-341 GCF_012274545.1 Fukomys damarensis | reverse complement strand
TTTTTTTTTTTTTTGTATTTTTCTCTTAGTCTCCATTGCATTAATTTCTACCCTGATCTTTAAAATTTCCTCCCTTGTATGCGCTTTGGGTTTGTCCTACTCTTATTTTTCTAGAAGCTTAAGGTTCGCCATCAGGTTGTGTAATTGAGCTCACTCTGTTTTCTTAAAATGGGCATTCGCTGCTATGAATTTTTCTCTTAAGACTGCTTTCTTTGTGTCCCATAGATTCTGATATGTTGTATTGTTATTGTCATTTTTTTTCTCATTGAGCTTATTGGTTAGGTATACAGTACAGTTACATTTATCATTGGGATCTTGTACCTTTACATGACAGGTCTTGG
>NW_022927370.1:0-215 GCF_012274545.1 Fukomys damarensis | reverse complement strand
TACGTGAAACGAGGCAGGGCAGGTTCAGCCTGGGCCTAAAGATGGACTGAAGGTCATGAGAATTCCGCACTGTAGGAGTGAGGTCTCACTGTGCTCTTACAGGTTCTCAGTGTTCTATGCGAGTCAAAAGAGGGGGAATTCAGGCTCACTCCATGAGTCTCTCCTGGATCTTGGTGTGCTATTTGCTATCTCTGGCGAGGTTGGTGGACTGCATG
>NW_022927369.1:0-241 GCF_012274545.1 Fukomys damarensis | reverse complement strand
ATGAAAGCATAAAATGGCACCAGCTGATGATGTTACACAGAAATGTGACACTGTCATAATTACTAGAGTATATCATGGCCAGACTAGACAGAAGAATCATTGGAACTGTTTGGAACATCAAAATACTGTTAACATAAGAACTGATGCACTAATGCAGTTCAAATGAATGGGGAAAAAGAGACAAATTATGCTAGGAAAATTGCATGTCTATTGTTTAAGAAAAACTGAAGTTTTAACTTTA
>NW_022927368.1:0-324 GCF_012274545.1 Fukomys damarensis | reverse complement strand
AGAACTTTATAAATAGTCTGAAATGAAGTTAAAAGGAATGTCACCAGTCCTGCTTTGCTAACTCTGACCCCCTCTCTTGTGGACTGGAATAGCTAAATATAAACATCCTGAAAGAAAATGCTACATTTGGGTCAACACTGAACTGTCTTGTGGCCATGATTTGTGATGGGAACTATGGAAACTAGAATGTCTTATCACCTAAAATGAGGTCATGATTGTAAGACTCCTATAAAAGGCAGATTGTAACCCAACCCAGGGTTGGTCATTTGGCACAGCCTTTGGTGCAGGCCAACCCTTTGCTAACAAAGTAAACGTTTATTTTTT
>NW_022927367.1:0-496 GCF_012274545.1 Fukomys damarensis | reverse complement strand
TGTGATCAGTGCTTTCCTTCTCCCCTTCTCTCAGTAAACACCTGATTCCTGACATCCTGTGTGCAATACACCCGCCCTATGCCTCTTGCCAAATAAAAATGCTTCTCTATCCATGTTGGCTCCTCGGCCAGGTGGTGCTTGGCCTCTGGGTCTTGGAGCCAGATTCCATGAATTCAAAATCATGCTCTACAATACCTGTGAACTCCACAACCTTGGCAAATCACTTAATTTCAGTAGCTTATTTTTATAAACTGAGGGTAGTTTTTCTTATACGCTGGGAAGGAGATGAAATAATGGACAAAATACTTAACAGGGATGCCAGAAACTCTGTAGGCACTTGATAGTAGCATGTGCTCTTCGTGAAATAGCTGTGGTGGGGCTGGGGTGTAGCTCGGTGATAGAGTGAGTGCATATTAGCATGTGTGAGGCCCAGAGAGGTGGGGAGAGTGGCTAGGGTTTTACTGTTGCAGAGTTTTTACTCATGGAATCATAAGAC
>NW_022927366.1:0-226 GCF_012274545.1 Fukomys damarensis | reverse complement strand
TTCTTAAAAAGTTGCAACCCATGTCTAAATTTATTCAAGAAGCCTTGACCTCACTGTAGACTAACTATGTCCAATGCTTATTTGAAGCATGCACTTAGTTACCTCGTAAGCCATGCCACAGCAAAGTGAACAATTCAAAGCTTTTCATCACTCTCTTTCTTCGTAACTAGCTCCTTCCATGATATTTTCCATGCCTATTAGTCACACCACCAAACTCCCAAATATT
>NW_022927365.1:0-203 GCF_012274545.1 Fukomys damarensis | reverse complement strand
GTCACTTTCTGTCTTCTCTTGAATTCATAAATAAAACAAGCACATGGTTGTTTAATATAATTCCTTTTTCTACGTCTTTGAATATACACATGTCCACTATTATACAAATACACATCAACATAGATTTTATATTATATGTCTTTTTCTTGCTTACTTTTAAATTTAATCATAGTTTTTGACATATTCTCTACGATAGAATATAA
>NW_022927364.1:0-206 GCF_012274545.1 Fukomys damarensis | reverse complement strand
GAAGCACTTGTATAGCCCCCCATGTGTTGAATAAAGACACCTGAAGGCTTTATAAGAAGTTTAGGCTACACTATTCATCTTTAAAAATCCTGAAAAGTAACAAAGGTATCAGCACCTTCCCTTCTCTCCCAAGTAGCTAAAGATCAACAAGAAAAATAAAGTGCCAAGGTCTAAAGTACTGTTTAACTGTTTGGAGGCACTAACCC
>NW_022927363.1:0-257 GCF_012274545.1 Fukomys damarensis | reverse complement strand
GAATAAAATAGATATCTTTTTTATAAAAAATGGAAAGTATCTTCCTTCATATGCATAAATTAATGCATTCCTTATGAAATTGTTACATTCAATGCAAACATTAAAAATCAGGTGCAAAATCACATCTTATTATTATAATAAAACAATTAAATTACATCATCTGTATAAAATAAAGCCATGTTAAATTGCATTTTTCCAACAAAAAAATTTGAGAAGTCAGTATTTTTTATTTCTTTCCAACTAAAAGTCTCCAGTCT
>NW_022927362.1:0-202 GCF_012274545.1 Fukomys damarensis | reverse complement strand
GCATTATTTGTACAAAAGGAAAAATTTTAAAAGTTAATTTAAAATTTTCTTAAAAGTCTGTGCTTGGGGGTGTAGTATTAAGTAGTCTACTCAAGAGTAGTACTTTGACATTTAGTTCTCAAACTCCAATAAAGTCAATGTGGGGGAGGAAGCTGACAAAGAATAGTCCTATTTATAGGGATAGACTAGGTGATAGGCAATC
>NW_022927361.1:0-1223 GCF_012274545.1 Fukomys damarensis | reverse complement strand
AAAAAGATTTATTTAAAAAAGGGTTACAGTACAAACTGGGAGAAAATATTTGTAAATCACACATCCAACAGATGACTTGTATCTAAATATATAAAGAATTTGCAGAATTTAACATTTAAAAGTAATCTAATTAGAACATGAGCAAGAGATGGAATCATTTCATTAGAGAGGGTATACAAATAGCAAACAGGAAAAGATGATCAACATTGGCTTTGTTGCTATCAGGGAAATGCATATCAAAACTATAAGGTATCACTACCTAGGTATTTGAATGACTAAAATTTAAAATTAAATAAGATAACAACACAAGATACTGAAAGGATATAGAAAAACTAGATCTTGTATATTGCTGATGGGAATATAAAATAGTATAGCCACACTAAAAATTATTTTGGCAGTTTCTTACCAGCTAAGCATACAGTACTATATGACCTAACTGTCGTACTTCTTGACATTTATCCTGGAGAAATGAAGGGTTACAGCTGCATGAAAACCTGTATACAGTTGTTCAAAGAAGGCTTATTTGTAATAGCCTAAAACTGGAAACAACCAAAATGTCTGACAGTAGGTGAGTGCATATATATTATGCTATTCAGCAATAAAAAGCAGCAGTTTAAACGGTTCTCAAGGGTATCAAGTGGTAAGAGACTATTCAAAGATCATGTACTATGTGATGCCATTTATATCACATTCTCTAAATAAAATTACAGAGGTGGAGAAGACCTTAGTGATGCCTGGGGACTAGGAAAGTGAGTGTGACAATGAAGAGGTAGCAGGGAGATCTTTGTAGTTAAGATAGTTCTGCCTCTTCATTATGCTGGTAGTTAGGTGAATATTTGTCCATGTGATGAAATAGCATAGAACTATGTACATACACTGTACTACTATCAGTTTGCTGGTTTTCATATTACATGTTAGGTAATATGTTGTCAATGAGAAAATTAGGTGAGGATTACTGAGGAATTCACATTTTTGCAACTTTATGTGGATATGTTTCAAAATAGTTAAAAAAAAACAACCCTCTTTTGTGTGTATTATCCTAAGGTAGTGATTTCTCAAACGTAGTGGTCTTTATACTCTAAAAAGTAATTGAGGACCCTAGAAAAACCTTTGTATGCAACCATGTAAAATATTTGTTTAAAGATAATAAAAAACAATAAATATTATATATTAAAATGTCTTTATGAAAAAATAGCCAAATTCTTTTTTAAAGTTTAATGAGA
>NW_022927360.1:0-289 GCF_012274545.1 Fukomys damarensis | reverse complement strand
TAAAAATGTATCCATTGTAATCCAGATACCTGGGAGGAGGCAGCACTTGTTGATCTGAAGGAACGTAATTCACATCTTATGATGCATCAAACATGGAATTTTTCCAGTCTCTCGCCCTTACTGAAGAGATTTCAATCCCATATACAACTCCAGCCAGATTATAAGTTACACAGTCTTGTGTGGCCTGGCTTAGGCTTTAAGCAGCATTGCTATTTCTGTGGGAATGTACCTCTTGATCTGAAACAGCCATTACCTAATTTTGTGGTGCATTATTAACCTGTTAGATAAA
>NW_022927359.1:0-342 GCF_012274545.1 Fukomys damarensis | reverse complement strand
AAATAGTTAAGTGTAACGGAAATTATTTTTAAAGTTTGAAAATAAAACATAATGAATTAAAAGATTTCGGTAACCATCCTGAATTAACATAGGGAAACTAATGAATACTTTCTTCACTTAAATATTAGAATTATGTCAATTATGTGATCGGCATAAATTTTGTGAAAGAAAAGCCACTAGTGCCATTTTCTGATAATACTGGAGCTGAAGCACTCAGGTAAAATTTAGTACATTTAATCTGTCTAAAATTTTTTCCTAAAACTGTTACAGAGTTGATTATGTATGTACACATATTTGAGATGTCTTTGTAGTGAAACTGTTAGGAGAAAGGGATGAACTTTA
>NW_022927358.1:0-253 GCF_012274545.1 Fukomys damarensis | reverse complement strand
GAGTAAAGCTGAGATTGTATTTATAATGCTTTCTTAAGCTAAATGTTGGGTATTTCAATGTTTATGAAAACAACTCCTATGGCTTTTTTATGCTTGAAATATTTCAAAACACAATTTTAAGAGAAGGGAAGCAGTGGTGATTAATTTATTTTCTCTAAGAAATGTCAATGGGGTGAGAGGGGATGAGGGTTTCAGACTGTAAGGGAGTTGAGAAAACCCTCTGGTTTCCCATCACTTGGCCAGAGGCGCCCTG
>NW_022927357.1:0-346 GCF_012274545.1 Fukomys damarensis | reverse complement strand
ACTGCGAGGCTGTCACTCACCGGAATCCTCATCCTAACCCTCACCCTCCACCTGACCCCAGGGAGGAGGGACTGACCTTCCTACGCCAATCCGAACACTGCAGGTCACAGGAATGGGGGGCCCCGCCCCCCGACATGCACGCGACGCGACGCAGGGAGTGGAATGGGGAGCCTGTCCCGTCCCCATCATTGAGCTCTCACCCTACTCGCTGGCCACGCACTACCCATTCGAACTGCCGTGCCATGTGCCGGTACTTGGAAATACTCAGTTCATCCCACCTTCATGAAAGACACCTCCCTCACTTTCCCGCTTACCCACAAACTAGCCGGTAGGCGAATTCCTTCTG
>NW_022927356.1:0-390 GCF_012274545.1 Fukomys damarensis | reverse complement strand
TAGCCTGACAGTGACCTCACATCATGCTAGCCGGCAGCTCCACTTGGATCTGCAAGGAGAATGACGCCCGGTGATTTTCACAATGCGTCCAAGAGGAACTGAATGCTACACTGGATGCGAGCCATGTGAGTGCAGGTTTCATAGTGGCAAAAATGAACCTCAACTGTACTGTGCTGAAAATCCAGGGGTCTGGCAGTCTCACACTGTGAAGAGGAGCTCCTCAAGTTGCTCCTGCCTGCAGTTCCTTAGGACTGGGAGGTGTCGGCAATTCTAGGTAGAACCCAATGCCTCAAATCATTGATTCAGGGAGGAGGGCAGGTTCAATGAAAGGCTTTCCAATTAACTTCTTGGCCCTGGGTCATGGCTGTGGCAAGTTCTGGCTCAGTACAT
>NW_022927355.1:0-1936 GCF_012274545.1 Fukomys damarensis | reverse complement strand
GCCCCTCTGAGAGGCAGGAGAGAAGAAAAGGAGTACTGCTTCAGAAGGTATAGAAAAGTCTACACAACATATTGGACCTGATGAAGCACATTACTGTGTCAGTGGCTGCAAGAGGGCCTGAAGCTGAGCATTTTGTCCAGACTGAAGGACAACACAGTCAGACAAGGACCAGAACTGCCGGATGTGATAAATGCCATCTTGGCAGTGGAAACACCAGGTACTGATGGGAGAAAAGAGTTCCCAGTGGCACTGAGGAGACTTAGGAGGCTGCTGCAGGCCACAGATTTACCCAGTTGGAAGGATGGCGAAAAAATCTGGAGATGGAGGGTTATAACTGTTCCAAGTCCTGCTAAAACTCTGATGTACATGAAAACCACTGACAAAAGCAAACTGGCTGCTACAGTGATTAAATCTCTCTTAATAGGACGCGAAATTGTGAAAGGCAGAGTATCCCCGCACGCACTTGCTGACTTATGGGATGTGGTAATGAATATGGTTGATGCCCTCCACACAGTACCCCCAGGACTGAGGGACAAAGGTCCTCAATGTCCTCAGAGCCTCCTCTCACTTGTTTCTTTGAGCAGGAGCCAGGAGACTGTCCTCAATGGATGGGAACGACAACCAGGTCCTACCCTCTTGCTACTGTCTACACAGCTCCCACAATCCACACCTCCATGGAAACTGTGACAGCAGTTCCGGACTGCTAACTCATCTGCATTATGACATCTGAGCTTTGTCATGGCCTTAACACTCACTGTGCACTCTGACACTCTGCCAGCCTCTGTGGACACTGAATTGATATCTGGGCCTTCCAACTTTGCCTCACTGACTCTGACCCTACTTCTCCCAATACATATCCTCAATATCTAGTTCCTCACTCAAAATTCCAGTCCTACCCATCTCATGTGGACATTGAGGGAACACGACACATTGAACAGAACAATGGCCTTGGCTCAATGGGTGGAATAAACAGAAGTAGCATAGACTGCCTGGCTTGCCCTGCCAAATGTCCCTGAATGGGATATACTCGTAAGGGAAATAAATAAATCACACATGTGCAAATACCGAATAGTTTCTCTGCTGCGAATAAACTATACTAGTAAACAAAATCTTAATGAGAAAATTGAGAATGTGAAATAGGAAGAAAAGGTCTTCAGGTGTAGGGATAGTGGGAAGTGTAGGGCAGAGAACACGTGGGGAAGGAAAGAAAACAGGAGAAAATGAGAAAATGGAAATACAATATTTGGAAATGGCGAGGGGAGTTGGGAGTGAAGGGAGGGAAGGGACAAGGGTGAGAAGGAGGAACAAGACCTGATATGTAAAGGTACAAGATCCCAAAAATGAATGTAACTGTACTGCATACCCTAAAATGTACCAAAATACCCAGTGAGGAAAAAACAAAAGAAATCCCTGAACTAGCATTCAGATGTGGCTCTTTCACTCGGGGCAAATGACCATTCATGTGGGGTCCTACAATCAATTTTGCAGAAGCAGGGCCACCTGAGGAAGACAATGCAACCTGTGGCTGAATCCCTCGCCTGGGATATACTGTACTGCTCAGGTTGGTCACAGGAAGTGCAGAAGGGCCTTCTAGAAAGATGAAGCTTCAATAAAGGTCAGTGACCCTGCCTGGTCACCCGTAGCACTTCGTGACACAGAAGGCTCCAATTAGTAGCACAGTCCTATTTTTCAGCCATTGAACAAGGAATCGACACTTGCAAGAAGTTTTTGAAAGTGTGTAGGGAGATTTCACTACATGTCCTATCCCAGGCGAGCACACTGGGGGCATACGGGGGAAAATCAAGCACAATTAGATCCTACACTGAGTCCAACACTTAATTTACATAAATGCCATTCTCCAGAGCGCTATCAAAACGTGTTGAAGCATGATGAGGTACATGATTTCCAATGTGGCTAAGCCCAAATTACATTTCAA
>NW_022927354.1:0-231 GCF_012274545.1 Fukomys damarensis | reverse complement strand
TTGTGCTCCATATACGTTGTGGACTTCACTGGTAAACTCACACAGTTGTAGCACCTTTCTCTGAGGAGTTCTTCACATTCAGGAAACTAACCGCTTTGATGTCAAAGGGCTAAGGAGTGGAAGAATTCGTTTCCTTAGGAAAATTGCAGTTTAACTGGCAGAATCACCCTGCAAAATGCGTTTGTATCCTAACCTCAAATTGAACTATCACCAAGTATACAGGATTCTGAA
>NW_022927353.1:0-248 GCF_012274545.1 Fukomys damarensis | reverse complement strand
GGAAATAATGAATTGTAGGTACAGAAAACAGATGCAGGGAAAAGGTAGCAACTTTACTGTTGTGTACTTATGAAAATTCAACTTCTAAAACATGAAAGGGAATTCTCATACTCTGAAAGTGACCGAAATGGAGTGGGGAGCAGAGAGATTGTACAGGTAGGTATCCCTAACTTAGAGTGCTTTCGAAAGGATGCCTACAGTACCAAAGGCTGAGTCATTCTTTACAGATTCTGCACTATTTTGAGTGT
>NW_022927352.1:0-200 GCF_012274545.1 Fukomys damarensis | reverse complement strand
CACGCCTGTAATCTTGCGCTGGAGAGACTGAGGCAGGAGGGTCCCCGTAAATTCGAGGCTAGTATGGACCCTAACTCGACAACAACAACAAAAAACAAGCACTAATAAGTTTGTTACATGGTCACGTGATTATTAGCTTTTTTAAAAAGCTAATTTAGCGAGGATTGGCAGTGTTTTACATTTTTGCAAATCTCTTTAGT
>NW_022927351.1:0-208 GCF_012274545.1 Fukomys damarensis | reverse complement strand
AGGAAAGGCAGTCCCCCGGGAATTCATCAGAGGAGAAATTCACTCCTCTTAGAATCAGCTGAGTTTAGAGCCCTCAGAGCAAAACTTCGCTCCTCCAGGGCATCACTGTGGGGCTCATTAGAGGATAATGGATGAAAAACTGCAGCAGCACATGCTGGGGGCTATGAGAAGGGCCAGAGAGTGTTTCATCTGAGTGTGGAGTGGCTGA
>NW_022927350.1:0-1593 GCF_012274545.1 Fukomys damarensis | reverse complement strand
ATAACAAGATTTCCTACCTAAATGTTTGCCCTTAAAAGTAACTTTTAGCTTCATAATCTGAAGAAGATACACCTTCAGGTTCTCCCCAGTGAGTCACAACATTGTGAGATCCTATTTCTTCAGTGTGAGAGTAACATGGCAAAATATATCATGTTATATGAGATTGTGCCTTAGCGGACTACACTGAGTTTCTCCTGGATATAAAGGGGAAGATGCTGACTGTCCCATGGCGAGGATCATGTGTCAGGGAAAATGTGAGCCTCTGGGACAACCTGTATAAAGCACATTTCTACCCACGACCTGAAGACCTAAGAACCAGATTCTTTCCCAGGTAAGCCTTCAAAAGAGAAAGCAGAGTGACTAACATGGGGATAGCAGCCTTGTGTGACTCTGGACAAAAGATTCAGCTAAGCCATGTTCTGACCACTGACACAAAGGAACTGTGCGATGATGCTTGCGTTCATTATTAAGCAACTCGGTGTTTGCTGATTTGTTAACTAGCAATAGAAAGTAGTATCTTTTCCTCTTGGGATGCTTTGAGGACAGCACTAGAGCTGAGGCAGTGCACTTCAGAAAGGTGAGCCTATCATGACAGTCACAAGCAAGCCAGGTTCTCCTGTTATTTTCCTCATTGCATTTTCTTTAAAAAACAAAAATGGCCTTTGGGATTTGGTGTGAATAAAGAGAAAGCTTACCTGCCCACAAGTTGCTCCTTCCTCAGAGCTTGTCCAGCCACTTTTCATATATTTCACTTCCACTTGAGAGCAAGTGAATGTAAAATGCTGTTTTGAGGCTTTGAATGTTAGACAAAACCCAATTCAGAGTAGCCAAGCCAGTTTTCAGGGCTGCTTGGTGTCCCTGGTTCAGGTACTTCATTTCTACTCTGCCTAACCATGAAATGTGAGCTGTTTATTGCTTGGGATCCTTCCATCGGGGCTCAGCTCACTTATCCGAAAGGCTTACGACCAGCCACAGATGATACAGTTACCTCTGATCGTGTGGGAGTCCTAGGAGCAAAACTGCCTGCACTGCAGCCCTCTAGAGAGTATCAAGATAGTACAGATACCTGCTCCATCACTTCCACCAAACACCTGGATCCAACCATACACCCACTTCAACATAGCATATTTTCAATTCATTTCTCTATATTTTATTAATATCATATTGCTGTCATTATACAAGTCTTTACCATCTTCAAATCCTCTAATGATACATTTAGGATAGGTCTCTAAAGTAAGTTCATAAACAGAGAAGAGAAAGGTTGAACTCCCAAAGCTGTGGTAGTTTTCTTTTTCAAAGACATTCTTCACAGAATAATTTAAATGTATTCAATATTTTGAAATTTTAAAAAATCAATAGCTTTTAAAATACAATGCATTTTCCCTACTCAACCACTCCCCAGTATAACAAAAAGACAAAACTGGTGCTATAAAGATAAAAACATAATAGGACTGAAAAATAAGAATAGTATTAGAAAGAACAGTATAAGAAATAATATTAGAAAGATTGATTATCTGCATCTCTCGAATCACCAGTGATGTGGAACATTTTTTCAAGTATTTTCTTGCTGCTTTTACTTCTTTGTCTGAGAAA
>NW_022927349.1:0-269 GCF_012274545.1 Fukomys damarensis | reverse complement strand
AGACCTATTTTATTTTTATTTGTTAATGTTTTGTTTTTGTTTCTTAAGATGGGGCATTGCTCAGCTGCCCGGGCCGGCCTCAAACTGATGACCCTTTGGCCTTGGCCTCCAGAGTCGCATGGTTCTAAAAGTTACCGATACTGGGGTAAATGAAACACACACATTCTAGTTTGCGAACGAGACGGACAATAGTTCAGCGAATGAAAGGACGGATGAAGGAAGGAAGGAATGTTTGTGTTAAGAGGAGCAGGGCTTCTCCTGGGGTGGCG
>NW_022927348.1:0-215 GCF_012274545.1 Fukomys damarensis | reverse complement strand
ATTAGTATCTCATAGAAAAGCATCAGCTAGCTCTCTTTTTTCCCTGACACTATTACAGAAGGTAATATTCTTAATTATAATTCTTTGTTGAAATTAAGACTCCTTGTGTTTTTTAATTGCTTCTAACTTTATAGAGAAAAATAGCATGCATTATTAACTTTTTTTTTGTATTTGACATAGAGATAGGGGAACAACTTACAAAATGTCAAAGAAAT
>NW_022927347.1:0-262 GCF_012274545.1 Fukomys damarensis | reverse complement strand
AGTTTTCCTTGACTGTTTATAAATCATGCAAAATATATTACTCAGTAAATGAAAAATTTCTAAATTTTTAACAGCTGGCATTACTGTAGTACCTACCTTCTCTGCACCAGCTGAAATAAGCTGATTTGGAAATCATGAGTATGCCATATGTTTATCAAGGTATATGTTATGGTTTAGATCTAAAATGTTCCGCCAAAATTCTCATGACTTCAGTAGCAGGGCTTGTGACAGTGATTGAATCATGGGGCTCTATCCGTATCAG
>NW_022927346.1:0-490 GCF_012274545.1 Fukomys damarensis | reverse complement strand
AGTCTTCCACTTGCTTTTCAGTAGTTATTTTTGAAGTGTTGACTTTGGGCGGTGCACACACTTCGGTGCCGAGGTACATGGGTGCAGAAAACAGACGAAGAATCCTGTGTTCTCTAGAATCCCACTTCTATCCTGGTTGGGCAAGCCACACAGGAAACAAAGAAATAAGAAAAGGACATGATATCAACGAGGGGAAAAAAGAAAAGAAAAGGACATGATCAGTTAAAGGCTGTCACGGTCAAGGGCAGCGCTGTTGGAGGACACGTGACTTTTGGTTAGGAGGAAACGCGGGCCGGCTGAGACTCCGACTTCAGCCTGTGTAAGTGAGAAAACAGACAAATTGGGAAGAAAGAACAGAGTGTATGCACCCGGCCTGCCAGGAAGGAGTGGCGGAGCATGGATTCCTGATATCCCCGACACCGGGACATAGGAGAGGAGCTGGGTAGTCAGGAGTTCTGTATCTGACTCCTCCTTTGTGAAACTCATTCTG
>NW_022927345.1:0-224 GCF_012274545.1 Fukomys damarensis | reverse complement strand
TACCTTGGATCTTTGATGACCTTGGAGGGCCAGAGCCAAAATATTGGAGATCTCCTTAGCCCAGTTACCTTTTAGTGTTGGTCTTTGTACTTTGGTGGCTGAACACCCAGAAGAGAAGATCAGTGGCATCAGTAGTACAGTAGGAGTTTAACTATCATAATTATCTAGATAGCAAGTATCCTGGAATTTAAAATACAGTTAGAGGGCTATTATTTTATCAATCA
>NW_022927344.1:0-234 GCF_012274545.1 Fukomys damarensis | reverse complement strand
CAACAAATTGAAGAATTGGTTTTTTGAAATAATAAATACAACTGATAAACCCTTAGCCAACCTACTAAAAAAAAATAAAGAAAAGGTTCAATCCCATGTAATCAAGAATAAAATCTTGAAGTCACAACAGATCCAGCAGAAATCCAGCGATTATCAATAACTTCTTTGAGAAACTGTACTTTTATAAAATGGAAAACACAGAAGAGCTAAAGGTGTAGGGAAGGTGGGATGGGT
>NW_022927343.1:0-390 GCF_012274545.1 Fukomys damarensis | reverse complement strand
AAGGGCTAAAGGTGTAGGGGAAGTGGGAAGAGTAGGAGAAAGGAAATAAGGGAAAAGAAAAAATATGAGAAAATGAAAAAAATGGAAATAAAACCAAAATCTTCTGGGGAACTTTAAAAATATATGTACTGTAGTTATTTTGAACTGATCCCTCTAAGCATACCTTTCGGCATTTTACTCAAAAAAGAGACTCATGTGGTATGAGCCTGACGGCCGTGACATAAATACTACCTTGAACTGAATGTGATTAGTCTGACATCGCTAACTCAAGGGAGGTACAGCTCTGTGTTTCAGCACATACTAGACCCGTTCTCTGATTCGGGTTTTCTCTGTGAGCCATCCTCTTTATAGGTCTCCTTCCAAGTTCCACTCAGTTCACTCACTTGCTTC
>NW_022927342.1:0-214 GCF_012274545.1 Fukomys damarensis | reverse complement strand
GCAAGACTGTCTCTGAAGTTTCCAAGTGTCCTCACAAGACAGAAGTATCTTAATGAATTCACCGCGGTCCAGCAAATGACCCTTGCTCTTTGGGGGGGTCAAAGCTTTGATCTTCTCATTGCCTGTGGATGCAGAGAATAAAATGAAGATGTTTCATAGCTTTCATGGTTGCTTCAAACTGTGAGCTGACATCCTTTCTTAGAATCATCCAACT
>NW_022927341.1:0-202 GCF_012274545.1 Fukomys damarensis | reverse complement strand
AACGTGGGCAATTTTGTGATTATTCTCTATAAAGGAGGTTCACTATGCCCACTCCTTCAACTCCTTTCAGGTCTTCAGAGTATTTCTGAAGATGCCTTAGACCCTGTGTCTTTCAGGATCTTTTGTGTATAGGACACAGCTTCTGAGAACTTTTCATAGAACTCACCCTGGCAGAGTGAGTATTCCTCTGCAGAGGGGAGGC
>NW_022927340.1:0-231 GCF_012274545.1 Fukomys damarensis | reverse complement strand
TCAATCATTTTATCTATGTTCTAAATTATATGTGCTTGCAATTACGTTGGCCTTTTCCAGATAGCTGCTCCCCAAAATGGAACTGACCTCTGTGAAAATCAACTGATCAATGCAGAAACCAGTGTGGGTGCATACACACAGTGGGATACTCCGGAGCCATGGAAAGGTGGAATTCTGTCACGAGCAGCACCGTGGAGGTGACCACACACAGATGGTTACACTATGTGAAGT
>NW_022927339.1:0-206 GCF_012274545.1 Fukomys damarensis | reverse complement strand
GAGTGCCCAGTGAGGCAGGCTGGTGACTGATGAGTTCAAGCTTGTTGGAGAGTGATTGTCAACTCTGGCTGCTTGTTGCCAAAACTCTTCGTGAGTAGGAGCCAAATGCTTGGAATTTTTTTTTTTTGTTTTGTTTATTTTGGTTTGGGTTTTTTTGAGACTAGGTCTCGCCCTGTGATTCAGGCTGGCATCAAACTCGTGGCATC
>NW_022927338.1:0-812 GCF_012274545.1 Fukomys damarensis | reverse complement strand
GGATTGGGCGTAGGGTTTATTGAACCTGACCACATCTAACTCTAAATTTTCTTGTGCTAGACTCCTTATATATATGCCTATCTTCAGGCCTCCTGACCCAGGGTACTTTGGGTTGTCACAGATCAACTTCTTGCTTCATGCAGAGATTGAAGAATCTAAGTGGACACTAACTTGGCTTCTATCTCAAATGATATTATCCCACTAGTATTTTTAAATTAAGGAACAATTTAAAATGTTATTATACATTTCACTTATGTTCATCATGTCATTATTTTAAAAACTGAGTAAACTGCATAGACTTTTCCCATCTTAGACAAACTTGAAAAGATTAGAGCCTACATTTATCAGACACTGGCTCATTCTTCTATTGAGCCAAGAATCCACTTTACAAAAATAAATCTAAATAATCTATACACCTGTAATTCCAGCACTCTGGAAAGCTGAGGCAGGTAGATCACAAATTTGAGCCCAGCCTTGGAAACTTAGCAAAATTGTCTCAAAATAACTAAGTCTCGGCGTGAAAGCTCTGGGTTCAATCTCCAATACCACAAATAAAATTTTTTAAAAAATCTTGATACCTGCCTACTTTATTCCTACATATCCTTAGTTGTGCAATGTGGAGTTCAGTACTATTATCTTCCAAAGGCCTAACCTGCAAATCCCATCCCAGTGGAGGTTACAATATAGGATGCTTCTGGAGGACACAAATATCAGCAAATGGTACTCTTGGAAGTCTGTGCATTTTACCTCGGGATACATGCTGGAGCTTTGTGTACTTGTTAGAGGAAGACAGCTAAGGCCCCTGCCTCTTC
>NW_022927337.1:0-903 GCF_012274545.1 Fukomys damarensis | reverse complement strand
GTACTTCTTTTCCTGCTTTTACTTTTGCCAAACTCACCTTGCAGAGCCTGTTTCTTTTCCTATCTTTAATAAAACTTTGGTACTGTTTGCTCTTATCTTGACCAATACTTTCCTTACAACAGAGGTTAAAAACCACCTCCAGAAGGAGACTCCAGCACTGCAGTATCCACTTACAAAATAACATGCATATAAATATATTGTATAGGCTTCATTGTATATATTTTTTCATTGTACATACTTACATATACATACACATGTATGTATGTATGTGTATGTATGTATGTGTATGCATTATAAGCTAGCTCAAAAATCAAATAAAATTTAATGACTTAAATAATTTATAAATGTTAAAAGTTTGCCAAGAAGTCCAATAGGACAAATTAATAAAGATTTTTCTAAACTACAGCAAAAGAAAGCCTACTGTGGATGTTACAAATAACTAAATTCTGGGTTATTAGAAGCAGATTATCCATTTTCATTTTCACATTTGATGTGAGAGAGAGAGAGAGAGAGAGAGAGAGAGAGAAAGAGAGAGAGAGATTATGTTTGGATTGATAAATAGATCGATAGTAGACTTTTATAAGATATCTGATGGCCCATACCCTGACTTGCAATGTCTACTGGGTTGCTTCTGGCCCTTCTTTCAACACATTTTTCAATATTGTTTTCAGTGTGGGAAATTCACTGCTAAAAACTATGTAGAAATTTTTTATAACAGTAATTATACTATGCCTAAAAACGAGTCCAAATCATATTGTATATGTATTATAAGCAAAGATAAAATCCAGTAAATAACTTCAAATATGTATACACACACACACACACACACACACACACACGCTAAATCTTTGACTTTTTTGTCTTTTTTGGGGGGTGAAAAATGAATGTTAATATACTATTTTA
>NW_022927336.1:0-269 GCF_012274545.1 Fukomys damarensis | reverse complement strand
CCGGCGCCTCCCGCAGCGGCTTCTTGCTGCCTCCAGCTCTGCTCTTTAGGAGTTTAAGGGGGGCTCGGGAGAGGACGGAAGTGCTGAAGGTCTCTAGGACGGTAGTTGAAGACGGCACCTGAATGGCAGTGGTGCCCGTGCCTTCGTGATGCAGCGAAGGTGGCAGCCTGTGCGCCCTGACCCTGCTCACACTGTCCTCTTCATGGGCGAGGCCAGACTGCAGATTTTGCCCGCAGACGTCTTGCTACCATACTAGAGGTGCTGCTGTC
>NW_022927335.1:0-626 GCF_012274545.1 Fukomys damarensis | reverse complement strand
GGTGTCCACTCACCTGCTTGGTGACTTCTGAGATGTGGTCATGAGGATGGCGAATGCCCTCCAACCAGCACCACCTGGAACTAGAGACAAAATTCCTCATTGTCCACCAAGCCGCCTCTCACTTATTTCTCTAAGCAGGAGCAAGGAGATTGGCCGGAATGGATGGGCATGACAATGAGGCCCTAGGCGGTGTGCTGCTGTCTCCACATTTCCCTCAATCCACCCCTCTCTGGTAACCATGACCACAGTTCCGAACTGCCAACTCATCGCCATTATGATAACTGAGCTCTGTCATAGCCCAGACACGCACTGTTCACTCTGACAGTCTGCCAGCCTCTGTGGACACTGAATTTATATCTAGGCCTTCCAACTTTGCCTCACTGACTCTGATCCTACTCCTCCCAATACATATCCTCAATATCTATTTCCTCGCTCAAAATCCCAGTCCTCCCCACCTCATGTGGACATTGAGACAGTATGACACATTTAACAGAAGAATGGCCTTGGCTCAGTGGGTGGAATAAACAGAAGTAGCATAGACTGCCTAGCTTACCCTGCAAAACGTCCCAATATGTGATATACTCCTAAGTGAAATAAATGAATCCCACGTGTTTAAACACCAAATA
>NW_022927334.1:0-315 GCF_012274545.1 Fukomys damarensis | reverse complement strand
AAAAAAACCTAAAACATGAATTCGAAAGACTACGCCAAGAACAAGATGAGGGTGTTTGCAGGATCTGGTGCTGGCAAGGCAGGCAGCGGAGGCACGGAAGTAATCCCTGGCCCAGAGGGGGTCTACTTTTGTCACTTCCTTTGAACACTGTACTGGAAATTACAGCTAGGACAGTTAGGCAAGAAACTTTAAAAAAAACTATTTGGAAAGGAATATGTAAAGTAACATCAACAACAAACCTATTTGGAGAGGCTTGATCTTTATATGAAAGATCCTAAGTAATCCATTGAAAAACTATTATAGTTGAGACACAGT
>NW_022927333.1:0-217 GCF_012274545.1 Fukomys damarensis | reverse complement strand
GGCACAAAAAAAAAGACATGAGGATCAGTGGAAAAGAATGGAGAAAGCAGACACAACCACAAGCATATTTGATTATTTGATCTTTGATAAATTGGCCAAAAATATAAACTGGAGAAAAAAGGCATCCTTAATAAACGATATTGGGAAAAATGACTACCTACATGGTGAAGATTGAATCTAGACCCATATCTTTCATCATATACCCAACTAACATTAA
>NW_022927332.1:0-686 GCF_012274545.1 Fukomys damarensis | reverse complement strand
AACTGAAAAAAGCAAATGGCAGAAGTTATTTTACATTGTGACATTTCATAGGTTTTTTGCTATTGGTGTTCTCTATCAGAAGTGTCCTTTTAGAGGGGGTATAGCTCAGTGGTAGAGCATTTGACTGCAGAAGTGTCCTTTCTCACTATGCAGAGCCTCAGCGAGTTCTTAGGCTAAAGGCATCCATAGGAAAAGTCCCACATCTCCAATAAATGAACTGGGCTCAGTGGACCCACCAAAATCTCTGTGGGTGTGTTCTCTGCAAAACATCTCAGCAGCAGTCAGTCCACAGTCCACCACTTGCACTGAGCAGATCTACTTCTCCATACAGGTTTGAGGAGCTGCTCCTCTCTTTTTCCCATGTGTTTTTCCTTTCTGAGACACTCAGGAGTTCAGGAAGAGTAATAAATAGTTGCAGTTGTCTAAGATCACAGGAATAGTCCTCCTCTCTTCCCTCTACTGTCTATTCTGCCAGTTATCCTCACACTTAGAAACCACTCCAACAAGTCTTGATGACTTTATTTGATTTTTGTGATCTAATGTTTCATTTTTGCTGATCCTTAATACTTAATAATCACATCTTCAGTCCAGGACTGCACCACACACCCATTCGTTGTTGAAGAGGGCCAGGGATACACCAAGAGGAGCCAAGTGGGTCATTTGTGTTGCTCTCATCTTTCTCCCTA
>NW_022927331.1:0-555 GCF_012274545.1 Fukomys damarensis | reverse complement strand
AGATGGGGAGAAGGGATTCTGGCAGGGGGTAAGGGCAACTCTCCTGGCTGTTTCCCTAAACGTCTATGTCAAGAATTCAAAGTCAGGGCTGGGGCGCAGCTCAGTGGTAGAGCAGCTTCCTAGTGTGCATGAGGCAGAGGGAAGGAAGAACAAATACAAGTTGGAAACAATTTAGAGGGAGCATCTTTCAGGAAGGAGCAAATAGCACACAGTCTAGTGCCTGTGTTGGAGCTGAAACTTTAAAGCACTTCAGTGGGCGTTCGACTTCTTCTAGATCAGCAGGGCCAGGACACCAGGTGGACAGCCAGGCTGATGATGGACACTTCAATTTCATTAATTCCTCAAACCAGAATGAACCCCAAATAACACTACACGCTGGTTATGAGGGTCTCATACTGCAGCTGTTTTGATTCCGCTTCCTTCAGAAACACCAAGGGACCAATCACCGTATCCCCACATCCACTGAGTGAGTGAGGTTAGGCCAAAGGAGGTGAACAAGCTTCGAGGCCACCGCACTCCCTGACAGACTGTGGGGCACTGGGCCTACTGCTGCTC
>NW_022927330.1:0-205 GCF_012274545.1 Fukomys damarensis | reverse complement strand
GCCAGCGAGTAGGGTGAGAGCTCGATGAAGGGGAGGGGAGAGGCTCCCCATTCCACTCCCTGCATCGTATCGTGTACATTTCGGGGGGCGGTTGCCCCCGTTCATCTGACCTTCAGTGTTCGGATAGGGGTAGGAAGGTCAGTCCCTCCCCCCGCGGTCAGGCGGAGGGTGAGGGTTAGGATGAGGATCCCGGTGAGTGACAGCC
>NW_022927329.1:0-340 GCF_012274545.1 Fukomys damarensis | reverse complement strand
AAAAGACAATGTTTCAAAATGAATACATCTATGTTAACTCCTGTTCTAATATATTTCAATATAGAAAATTATGTTTGTGCATAGAAAGTAATAAAATAATGTTTATCAATACATATTAGTTTCTTTTTGGGGGGAGGGGGGGTTTGAGACAGGGTCTCACTATGCAGTTGAGACTGACAAGGAACTTACTATGTAGCCCAGCCTGGTCTCGAACTCATAATGATACTTCTGCCTCAGCCTCGCAAGTGCTGGGATTACAGTTATGTACCACCATGCTAGGCTATATATATTAGTTTCTTAAATTTGATGATAGAAAGTTATTACCAAGGATTGTGTAATT
>NW_022927328.1:0-240 GCF_012274545.1 Fukomys damarensis | reverse complement strand
GTAATATTTAGATTATGGTGGCACATGGAAAGGCAAATCTACTTCCAGATGTTTAGTATTTAAGAAATAGACAAAAGGCAATATCCTTTATCTAGAGTAGAATAAAAGAGAGTAGAGGAGAAAATTAATAAGCATATAACGTATGTACATTTCCCCAATATTATGTAAAATTGAACGTAATTGAAGATGCAAAGCGAACTAAGAATTAAGCAAAAAGAAAACAGAAAATGGATGTCATCA
>NW_022927327.1:0-203 GCF_012274545.1 Fukomys damarensis | reverse complement strand
TTATGTGTTTATCTTGTATCCTACAGACTTGCAATGCACTCATTTATTAACTTTAATGATTTTCTGGTTGATTCTTTGGTGTTTTCCATGTAGAACATCATGTCATCTGTGACTCAAAGTAGTTTTCCTTTCTTCTTTTTAGTCTGAATGCTTATATTTATTTTTCTTGCCTAATTGATTTGTCTAAAACATCTGCTACAATG
>NW_022927326.1:0-250 GCF_012274545.1 Fukomys damarensis | reverse complement strand
GAGAGATGAGCCACAGGACATCCATCGTTGCCTCCTGCTGACCTCTTGGGTGTCACTGATGCTGCCATTGGCTCCAACGAACCCCAGCTTGAGGCCAACAACCTGCAATGGGATGGTTCATGAGTACACCAGCCTGCTGCCCCTTCACATTACAACTGGTGGGGAAATGAGCAGGGCTTCGGCATGCAGTCCACCCACCTGGCCACAGACAGAAAATAGCAAACCAAGATCCAGGAGAGAGTCTTGGAGT
>NW_022927325.1:0-1114 GCF_012274545.1 Fukomys damarensis | reverse complement strand
TGCCAGAATATTCATAGGTAAAATCCATTAGATAGTCTTTGCAGCTTTACACAGTTTTAAGAGCAGGTAAAGTAAGCGATGGTCTCTATAGTTAGATATTAAGAACACTGCTGAAATGGCACTCTTACCTTTACTTCCTTTGTTCCTTTTAGTCATTTCATCACAGTGCTTAAAGTATTGACCTACTATTCTGTTGAATCACATAAAAACATGAGCTCATTGCCAAAGTTGAAATAAATATGCATTTATTGTTTTTAAATTTTATCATCAGGGATATGTAATCTCCTATTAACAAAGTGGGAGAAACAAACAAAAAAGCTAGAGATATTCTGAAAAATCCTAATAGCACTGAACAAGTGGAAAAAACAAGGTCAAAATATCCTACAATTCTTTTCCTAAATTGGAAATATAAGATTTGGCTTGGATACACTCTAAGGAAAAATAGGCTTAAATTGCAGTCAAAGTATATTCCTTTTCAAAACAACGAGCTTTCTATGTACGTGTTTTGGGAAATAGATAAGTGAGCAACAATCACAGGAGAGAATGCAGAAGGGCACAAAGGAATAATGTTCCAGCCTAAGAGCCTGGAATCCTGGGAAGGGGTGGCTACTGAGGAGTCGGCGGTCAGCGCAAGCTTTAAAAATCAGTGTGAAACCTATCTCAAGGAAAGTGAAAAGTTCTTCCTATTTTCTCAGGCAGATTCTTGTTCATCACTTACTTAAAGAAAGGATTATCAGAGCTGCATCATGCCGGTAATTTTAGGGCCAAAATGGTGAGTACAATCATAAACTTATTATTTATTTTTATCATGTTTACTCATTTTATTCTGATGCCAAACCTTCTAAATATAAACATTCTGAACATGAATAAAATGATTTCTGGGTGACCTGGCCTGTCCCAGCACGAGCTCTGTGACTCTTCTCCTTGGGATATGCTCCTTGCTGGCCTCTGAGGACCTGGAGACGCAGGCTAGGAGCCGCGGCAGTCGGCTTCTGAGTCCTCACTCCAGTGTGCGTCTCGCTTCTCTGCCCCAAGGCGGATGAACTGAGAGTGGCTGGCATAGAGCTTCAGCTTGTTGCTGATGTCCACCCATTTCACTTTCCCAGCATCGTCC
>NW_022927324.1:0-368 GCF_012274545.1 Fukomys damarensis | reverse complement strand
GCACACACTTCAATTCAAACCATTCTGTAAGAAATGAAGTCAATATGGACTAAGCACACATCAGTCTTACAGTTCAGTTTAATTTAAGAAGCTAACTTGCATTCCCTCTGAAGAAATGAACTTAGGCCCACCCGCAGACAGTATCTTTTTTCAATAAATATATATTTACCAAAGAACTAAATTTATTACTCAAGTAGAAGAAATTCATTACATGAAACCTTTTCTCCTTTGCTATTTTCATGGGTTTTAAAAAATAGACTTCTATTACAATAGAATATAGAATAATATCTTCTGTTTTGATCAAGTTAATTTTAAAGTGCTAGGCAAATAATAATTTTATATAAGTGTTTATTAAAAAATGAGGGATC
>NW_022927323.1:0-257 GCF_012274545.1 Fukomys damarensis | reverse complement strand
ATTATAATTATGAACGCAGGGGGCCGGGGATTTGGTTCAGTGGTTCAGTGGCCTCCTTGCAAGCGCAAGGACCTGAGTTCAATCCCTGGTGCCAAAAAAGAAGAAAAAAAAAAACAAAAATTATAATTATGAACACATAATATTGTACAGGATAATAGGTCTCATTATGACACATTCATACACGCATATAATGTGCTTTGATCTATCCACTCTCCCTATTACCATCTCTTACCCTGCTTCCTCTTCCCACTTGACCC
>NW_022927322.1:0-219 GCF_012274545.1 Fukomys damarensis | reverse complement strand
TGGTTTATAGTGCTCAACAACAGCTGTGGAAGGTGGGCAGTATTCAACGTGAGTGACCTTGCTCGGGATACAGTTTCACACTGAACTGCGCCACTGGTGGAATCAAACCAATAGTTTATAAACAATTTTTGGTACAGGGGCTGGGAAGTAAGAAAAACTCAAAATGAGGTAGTTACTGTAGTACTAAGGGAGGCTAATCCTGCAAGGATATTGTGAGTC
>NW_022927321.1:0-299 GCF_012274545.1 Fukomys damarensis | reverse complement strand
TGGAAAAGATCCTGCCCAAGGTCAAGTCTAGGGAACTTCTTCTTCTGGGGGACAACAGAGAGAGCAAGAGCATGGGTTTTGAAAAATCCTGTGAACTGGTTTCCTAAACTGTTGCATGAAGATAGTGGTGTCATTTGCTGCAGTGACATGTGGCCTCTGTGTATGCACCGAGATTCAGGAAAGAGAACCCTTGCTGGAAGATATGTCTGTGTTCAAAGGAAGTTCTTCCTCTAATGCCGGGCTGTCTTCACAGTTACACATATCTTCAATATTGAAAAACTAAACAATTTTGGGGATTT
>NW_022927320.1:0-744 GCF_012274545.1 Fukomys damarensis | reverse complement strand
TGGGCTTGGCTCATCTTCCTTCCTCTCTGGTTTCTCCTTGATTTCTACCTTGTAAACCCCTCAAGCTGAGGATCCGGTTTCTTGTCTTGTAGATATCTCTACATTCTAACAAGCTGTGGGCTCTGTTGGCATGGAGCACACCTTGGTGAATATCAACTGCAGGGATTTATAGTCTTAAATTGGTTTCTAATCACTTCAGGTATTACTGATTGGGAAATGTAGCTTACTCTTGGTTAGTAACTGCAAAAAAGTAGCCACAATGCATATAAATCAAAATGGTAGTGCCAAATCATTTCAAGTTTTTAAAGCATGTGATTTTTTTTCCCTCTTCCAATTAACTTCCTAATTATTTGGCTGAAGTTATTGTTTGTATCAGTTTTTATCCCCTTTATAACTGAAAGGGTGGTGAGGAAGGATGGACGTAGCTCAAATGAAGCTGAGTGGCATAAGGAAACCAGAGGTTACATATAATCCACAGAATGCATGATATGGAAGGAAGTCATAAAAAATCACTGTATAGATAGAAGCAGAAATGCACTTAAATCCTCACATGCAGTGTGTGGATGTGATTCACCATGTTTGAGACAGGCAGGTACAGTTTTCTAGTATTACCATTCCTTGGAGCTCTAGTCACGTTTAGTCTCTTTTCTTCAGTCAGCACCTTTCCTATGTCTGCGGGGAGAGAACGTCTAATTTGGCATATGGAAGCATCTTCTGAATGTTCCTCTTTATGTCTTAGGTAAC
>NW_022927319.1:0-234 GCF_012274545.1 Fukomys damarensis | reverse complement strand
GCCAAATCGAAAGGAGTAGAAGAGGACTACAAGGAAACCAGGAGAGGGACGGAGGAGTCAGTCTCTGTCCGGGAAAGAGGGAGATTTCAACAAGGAGGGGTCACAGTGGTGACAAGGAGACTGGCATTTTATCTGCCAAGGGCAAGACAGGTTGTTGAGCAGGATGGGTGTAGACTCCTCACAGTGAAGAGTCAAGAGGCTGACCATCCTTCCATCTGGGACCCAGATTGGGAC
>NW_022927318.1:0-583 GCF_012274545.1 Fukomys damarensis | reverse complement strand
CCATAATTCTTACGGGGTGCTAAGAGACTGGAGGTCTCTGTCTTCCGTAGATTTGTCAGGCTGCAAGGAGCTTTAGAACCTACCTACTTGGGTAATATGTCTCCAACTACCTTGTTGTGTGGCTCACTCACTGGGTTGAGGAAAGGAAAACCTGTTAGAAAATGAGAAAAGAGTTCATGACCATCAAGCTGCAGTATTAGCCCAACTCTGAGGAGCAGGTCAGATTTTCACACTTCTTATAATGCTGAAGTCTTGCTTCTTGTAGAGAAATCTCTGGCTCACAGAGCTCTCTCCTTTTAGATGATCTTGTTGTTCAGACAGTTCAGGTGGGACTGGCTTTATTCTGGAAAGATGAATCCAATTATCTGTCTGTCACCTTTACTGCAGTGGGTGTGGTGAGGACCACTGAGAAGGGACCCTTCCATTTTGGCTTTAATTAGTAGGTGTCCCCTCTGTCCAAGTTTTTTACAGGCACTTGGTCTCCAGGATGGACATTAGGTGATCCTTCTGGATCAGGGACTGGCAGGACTCTGTTCCGATACAGTTGGATAGCCTGTTGTTCTTGGCCCAGACTAATGAGAGA
>NW_022927317.1:0-1390 GCF_012274545.1 Fukomys damarensis | reverse complement strand
AAAAAAAAAAAAAAAAAAAAAAAAAAAGGTAAATTTTATTTTATGTTATGTATATTTTACCACAGTCTAAAAATTTTTTTTAAAATCACATTTCACTGAATAAAAATCTTTCAATTATGTTACCCAATAAAATAAATTGTCTTTAAAATTGATAAAACAATTTTTTAGAAAATCACTTAAAGTACTGAGCACACATCTATGCAGCCAAGATCAAGAAACAATTAACATATGGTATTATCGCTAATCTGTTCATACTTGTGAGTAATTTTTCATTAGTATTCCCAAAAATGACTACATTGATACTGACTTCAACTTATGGAATGCTATTTTGCTTATTAGTTTCTCTGATCTGTGACTTATAGCTGGTCATTAACAAGGTCAAACATATGGGAAACTGTCATTTTCTGAATAGAAGAGGCATATTTGAAATCAGATGGAATAAGAATTATGCACATGTGAGAAGAGTATCCAGCTCGCTGCAGGCAAGTTGTTAACAAAGATTTTCAATACTACTCTCTTCAAAATGCATTACATTTATTGAATATTCCCATTTGATACCTCGCTACTTGATTAGTACTACTGCACTCTCTTTCATACTTCACTTTTCTTTTCACTGTTCACAGGTGATCTTTGCCACTGTGGAATTTCTCTTTTATTTTTGAAATGATCTCTAATGTTTCATTAGCATTTCTTCTATGGCTTGTAACAGTTTAATCATATCCTCTATTTTTACACATAAAAGCCTAACTCTTTACATAAATAAATGGTTTGAAAAGAGAACATACTCAATCACTGAGATATCAACTTTATTTTCCTTGAGGATGGATCTTGCTATGTTGCCCAGGAGGCCTTGAACTCTTGGGCTCAAGTGATTCTTCTGCCTCAGCTTACCAAGTAGCCAGGACTAAGAGAGCCAAGCATCACTGCCCCCAACTGACATCAACATTTTTATAAGAACTTACACATTCATGTTAAGTTTAAAATAGAAGGTATGTATAAAGTTACTGGCATATTAATTTTAAGCTAATTATAAGAAAAAGGTAGGTAAGCTAGGTGTGATGGGGCAAACTATAATTAATTTTAGCATTGTAGGAAGCTGAGGTAGGAGGATTGTGCGTTCGAGCCCAGACTGGTCAACTTAGCCCTGTCTCAAAATAAAAAATAAAAGGGCTGAGAATGTAGCTCAATATTATGGCAATGGATTAATCCCCGGGGTGTGGGGGAAGAAAAAGGCAAGCAAATATATATTTAGAAATTTATACAATTTCAATAAATACACTACCAATTAACACATCAGCATCAGTGTTTCTGAACAAGCATTGTTTTCATTTAGTCACTTGAGGCTGTGTATTCTTTGATTGGTTTTATCACATGATAACTATAACAACTT
>NW_022927316.1:0-538 GCF_012274545.1 Fukomys damarensis | reverse complement strand
TTCTGCGGTTTAAAGTGCAGTTTTCCCCGGGAAACAGCTTCTCTCGCCGCTTAGCCATTCAAAACGAAAGCGGTCACTTTCATGAATGTGAAGCACTCCACAGAGAAAGCTGCTGCAACTCTGAAAGTTTACCAGTGAAGTCCACCTCTTATGGGGAGTACAACGGTATTCCTTTTTGTTTGTAGGTCTCTGCCTGGCAGAGATTGAAACACTGTTGTGAGGCACTTTTAGCAGAGAAGCCCTTCAGGCCTAAGAGAGTGCCTAGCAGCTGTGAGTGCACGCAAGGCACCAGAACTCCGTGTACTTGGGGATAGTTTCAGTTTGACGCTAGAACACAAACGCACTTTGCAGAGGGCTTCTGCGGTTTAAAGTGCAGTTTTCCCTGGGAAACAGCTGATCTCGCCGCTTAGCCGTTTAAAGCGAAAGCGGTCACTTTCATAAATGTGAAGCACTCCACAGAGAAAGGTGCTGCCTATCTGTGAGTTTACGACTGAAGTCCACCTCTTATGTGAAGTACAAATGTATTCCTTTTTGTTTT